>NW_027187280.1:1426784-1445717 GCF_028583685.1 Petaurus breviceps papuanus | reverse complement strand
GAATAGAAGGTGTTTTTTTTGCCATGTTTTTTTTGCCTCCCAGGGTGTGGGTTTTCCCCCCCCCCCCAATATACTGTGAATGTGATGGAGAAAGCTTCGATTGTTTCCTAAGGTTCAAACTTAATTACCTGCAATTAAAGGCCCTTTGCCACCTGGCACCAGCACACTTTCCCACTTTATCTTCTATTTGTCCCCTCAGGTACCTCAGCTGTAGCCAAACTGGATGCCTTCCTAGCCACCACCCATCTCTTTCCTCTGACTGTCAGGGCCTTTCCTCTCCACGTGCTGAATTATTCCTTAGCCTTAAAAGTCCATCTTGAGTGCTGCTTCTTCCATGAGGCTTTTCCCCTGCTTCCTCTGTTCTGTAACAACCTTCTCCCTCAGATCTCACAAGGCCCTTTGTTGCTTTGTAATTCTTTAATGCTCATGTACCTCCCGTAGTGTTCTGTATCCCAGTTATTTGTGCTTGTGTTTTTATCCTTTTAATAGAATACAAGCTGCTTCAGGGCTGGACTAATCTTTGTGTCTCTTCCAGCATTTAACACAGTTCCGGCCACGCTGGTGGTACTTTATAAATGTTTGTGGTAACAACCACTGCCAAAAAAAAAGGGGGGGGGGATGACATCACTTGACATAAGGACAGGAGCCTTCTTGATTAACTGATAGTGTCTAGCAGGCTTCTTTATTGGCTAACTGTTGGCTATCAAACAAATAAATGAACTCTGTCCAGAGACGTAGCTGTTACTAGGCCCATTCTCCTGGGGGAGGGAGACTGGGCAATTTTTGGGTCAAAGTCAGTGTGGAGTGAAGGCTTATGTTTGAGAACAAGGCTATGTGAGCTGCCATGTGAGCCTGGAGAATTCTGGCAGGGTTAAAAACCTGGTCCAGGGTTGTTGTTTTTTGTTTGTTTGTTTTTGTTTGTTTTTAGTCTAGTAAGCTTGGAAGGAAGCTACCCAGTCAGTAGTGGGAGAATTCTAAAAAAAAAAGTTTTATTGTTGTTTTTTTGTTTTTTAGACCATAATCATCCCCCTTTACCTTCCTTCTTTCCTCACTGAACCCGTCTTTAAAACCAAAACAGAAAAATGTGAGCTAAACCAGCCAACACAGCAATCACATTCTATATCTGTAGCCCCTGCCTTTTTACAGAGAAGAGGTTAGACTTTGTCAGCTCTAGGATTGTGATTGTTCATTATAATTGTTCATCAGAATTTGACTGCATTGTAGTGTTATAATTTAAATTATTGTAAGTTTTATATAAAGTGTTCTCTTAGTTCTGCTTTCTTCACTGCATCACTTCATACAGTTCTTCCCATGGTTCTCTAAATTCTTCATTTTCATGGTTTCTTACAGCACAGTAATATTCTATTACATTCATATACTATAATTTATTTCAATTTTGCCCACTTGATGGGTGCCCATTTTTCTAGGTTTGTTTTTTTTCCTAATTGAGTATACCTTCCCTATCTCTCTTCTGATAAACTTTCTCCCTTTCGCCACAAGGTATAATTTCTGAAATTTTACTTTTCCTTTTATAAGTTGTAAATAAAGATCCTTACTTAACCTCAAAGTGTCTCAGCTGTGGTGAGAGATTGAGGTGATGTGTTGGAAGTCATGGGCATCTGATGGTGATGGCATTTGCACATAGAGATCCTTGACTCATAGAAAGTAGGATTCAGGGCATCAGATAGTAGGGTTCCTCCTAGGAAAGGGAGCAGTTTTGAGAACTTAGAGGCAGGTGGACGTTCCTGGCTGCAAGCTGCTGTTAAATATAGTAGGAAGAACACTGAACTTGGAGTCAGGGGATCTGGGTTCAGATTCATAACTTCAGCCTACTACCTGTGTGACAATAGACAAGACCTTTGTCCATTTGAACCTGTTTTATTTAAAGCAAAGGAGTTGGACCAGATGATCTACAAGGGACTCCCAGCTTTGACCATCTATGTTCTGCAGGCCCTTCCATCTTCCAAGTTTTTTTTTTTTTTTCCCATCTGTTAACGTTGTATTCTACGTTCTAAAATCTCAGCTCTGACATTCTTTGTTCTGAGTTCCAGGGTCTCTTATAGCTCTGATATTCTGTATTTAACTTTTAATACTAAGAGAACATATAATGTATATATTTTTTGGCCTCTTCCCTTCTTCTGCAGTTTGGACCATGGGGAGTAGCAAAAGCAAACCCAAAGACCCTAGTCAGCGACGCCGAAGCCTGGAACCCACCGAGAATGTCCTCCACAGTGGCTTCCCTGCCTCTCAGACCCCCAGTAAGGTTTCTGTGCCTGATGCCCACCGCACTCCCAACCCACCCTTTGGGACCGCAGCACCTGAGCCAAAGCTCTTTGGCGGCTTCAACACCTCAGACACAGTCACCTCCCCCCAGCGCTCGGGGCCTTTGGCAGGTGAGGAGAAACTCAGGGTTGCGTGACTTGGGTCCTGGATTCCTTTGGGATTTAGGATGCTGGAGTTGAGTCACCCAGAACTCGGTCATGGACTCACTATCTCCTGTGGGAGTTTCTTTCACCTGGTTAGCTCCAGAAGGCTAAGGAAGAGCCTTGTAGAAATTGAGAGGAAAGAGTGACTGAGAACTGGCTTTGTGTGGAAGCACAATGACTTGAGAGATTTTAAACCAGAGGACCTGGGATGGAGCCTTAGCCCTGCCTTTGTGTGACTGAGCAAGCCATCGACATTCTCAGGGCAGTGGTGGCCTCTTTGGTCAAATGAAGGCCTCTGGGGGCCTTTCTGGTGCTAAGAATGACAGTAATAACAAGCACTCTAAGTGCTTCATAAATATTATCTGATTTTATTCTCATAGCCCTGGAAGGTTTAAGGGCTAGTATTAGCTCCAGTTTGCAGGTGAAGAAACTGAGACAGAAAGAGGTTAAGTGCCTTGCCCAGGGTCAGAGCTAGAAGTATCTGAGGCCAGATTTGAATTCAGGTCCTTCCGACTTAAGGCTTAGCACTCTGTCCACTGCACTATCTTTTTTGTTGTTCATTTATTGCAGTTGTGTCCGACTCTTTGTGACCCCATTTGGAATTTTCTTGGCAGAGATATTAAGAGTGCTTTGCTGTTTCCTGAGGTAACAGAGGCAAACAGGGTTGAGAGACTTGACCAAGGTCACACAGCTAGTGAAGTATCTGAGGCAAGATTTGAGCTCAATTCTTCCTGACTCCAGGACCAGTACTCTATTCACTTTGCCCCCTGCCTTCTAAATCCAATGATTGCGTGAGAAGAGCTAGGAAGAGTCCTTTGCCCTCAATTGTTTCCACAGCCGTGTTAGTCTCTGAAATTCTGCCGTTACAAATTTCTTTCTTTGGAGTTAGAAAGTGTATCCTCACTGACTCCCTTATTTAAATGCAGCTATCCTTAAGAGGGGAATAGTTGAGAGAAAACATTAGGGAGCAGGATATGGAATATATTCCTGGGGGGATGGGGAGGGAAGGATAGAAGGCAACAAAGTGAGAAAGTTTTCCATTGGGGTCCCTTTGCTGTCTCAAGCATGATTTTGCCTAAAATCAGCCTCCGGATCAAGGGAAAGGAGCTAAGTTATGGGTCTTTGACTCTTCCTGCCTCTCAAACCTTCTGGGTTTCTTTCTTAGGCCTTTTGGGAGGCCCTGCCCCATCTGAAGAAGGAAGGCAGTGCAGCTCCCAGATTTCCATAGCCACCCTGGATCATAGCCTGTCTGCCAGTACTTGATCCTGAGATTGGTTTTAGGCAAAATTATGACTGATGTAGTAGTGTAGATGTAATCAGAGTTGGAATTTAAACCCAGACCTCCTGTCTCTAAGTGCAGAACACTTTGCAGTATTCCATACTGCAAAAGTCACTGGAGAATCCATGTGGTCTAGTGGAAAGATGGATGTGGAAGCCAGAGGTTTTGGTTTGAGTTTCAGTCTGATACTTAATAGCCTTGAGAACCTGGGCAAATGAGTTCTCTAAGGTTCAGTTTATTTGTTTTTGTTGTTCTTTTAAGAAATTTAGAAAAGAAGTCTGGGGCCCTATATAGAAAACTGGCCTCAAAGTTAGAAAGGTCTGGATTCAAGTCCTGCCTGTGTGACCCTGGGCATCAGTCACTTAACCCCTCAGTGTCCCCAAGGAGGCAGCTAGGTGGTACAGTGGATAGAGAGCTAGGCCTGAAAGACCTGAGTTCACATCCAGTCTCAGACACTTACTAGCTGTGTGATCTTGGTGAAGTCACTTAACCCTGTTTGGTTAGTTTCCTCATCTGTAAAATAAACTGGAGAAAAAAACAACAAACCACTCTAGTGTCTTTGCCAAGAAAACCCCAAATAGGATCACGAAGAGTTGGACACAACTGAAAACAACTGATCAAGACCAACAAAGTCCCCAAGGGACTCTCTAAGACTATCGTTTGAAAGCAAATGTTGAGAGCAGTCTACATTGGTAAGAGGAGTTTACTTAAAGGAAGCTCCCTATACCACCGACATTAGAGCCTGAACCATATAAATAAATAAATTTAGTGAAATAATAAGTCATAAAACCTTGTTCCTTTGTGTCCTTTTTTTTTTTCAGATTAGTTACTATCATCTTTTACATACTCACAGCTCATGTGTATATGTTTTGACTTTGCTTTCTTTGCTTTTGGTCACTTTGTATTCTTCATTTTTATAATTTTTGGGGGGGGAGCCTTAATTTCCTTTTCTATAAAATGTAAAATACCTTTTTTACTACCTGCTTTCCAGGGTCATTTTGAGGAAAGCACTTGGCATACTTTAAGCTGGTGTAGAAATGGAAACTCTTCTCTGTCCTCATCTTTGTTCCCTTTGTTTAGACTTTGAAAGGTTGTTTCAGTCTCTTTCGAACAGCCTCTGTGGGTGCCATATTGAGACTAGACTTGCCTCAGTCTGGGGCCCTGCTACCAGGAGGTGATTCTTAGCCAGTGCTGCCTGAAAGGATGGCCCCTGACCCCAGCCTGACGTGGGAGTGACTGCCTCCACTTAATCTGTAGCCCTTGACAGCCTTTCTATTGTTTCTGCTGCAGGTGGGGTGACCACTTTTGTGGCTCTATATGACTATGAGTCCCGCACTGAGACAGACCTGTCCTTCAAAAAAGGGGAACGCCTGCAGATAGTCAATAACACGTGAGTGTCTCCTCTTGCTCCCCTCCAACTGCTCTGAGTCCCCGGGAAGGGGGAGGGGAGTTAGTGGTTCAGGGTCTGCCTGGCATCCCTCATGTCAGTAAGTGACCCCTAGTGCATCCAAACTTAGCAGTTTAACCCCTTTCCTGTGGGCTCTTTGCTTGGTTGTTATATGGTGAGGGAATGAATTCTTTTGTCCAGGTTGGGATTTCAGGGCATCAAAAACTTTGGTTGTGGCTTGTTTGTGGATTGCCTCAGTTTCCTCATCTGTAAAATAAGTTGGAGAAGGAAATGGCAAGCCACTTCAGCATCTCTACCAAGAAAACCCCAGATGCTCAGGTTGTTGTCCTGGGGCACTCTGGACTGGACTCCCATGTGCCCCAACTAGGAGGTATAGCTTACAAAAGATCCTGGAGAATCCAGGGTTGGCACAGGAAGCATGGGTGTCAGTGATCTAACATTGTCTCAGCCTTAGTGAAAGGGACAGCCTCTGCCAAAAAGTTCAGGCCTAATTGGTTCGCAGCCTAAGCTAGGGCATAGATATAGGAACCACAGAGTGCAGAGAAGAAAGGTGAAGGGGCCCAGGCTCAGGGAAAGGTTACTTTCTAACTATCTTTCACATGATTCCTCTCTACTTCCCAATCTCCTCCCTACCTGTAAAGGGAGCTTTGAAGCTATGCTTGCTCTGGCTAGATATACTCCTTCCTAGGAAGTGGTTCTGGCCAACAAGAAGCCTCTGGTATTCACCAGCATGAGTCTGAAACTGAGCAGTGTCCACTGGCAGTGCAGATCCCTGCCCTGTGCCCTGACTGTTAACATTCACCTGGGATGGGGGGCCCAAATGTCTCACCCTAGAGTGGAGAGGGCCATTAGAAAGTCCAGCCCCTGAGCCTGCAGAGAGGGACTGGGGGTGGGATGGTGAAGGGAAATGAACTCTGAGTCCTTAGCTGGGCAGACTTGAAGGGACCTTGCTTCTGGGAGCCATCCTCTGCTCTAAGTGACCCACTTTGCTTCCCCACAGCTTCTAACCCTCCACAGTGCTGATCTCAAGCCCTTTCTGTCTCTCTCTCCTCTCCTATGCTACATGCTTGCGCTTAGGAGAAAAGTGGATGTCAGGTGTGTACCTTGCTCTTTTCTCATCTTGGTTGGGGGTGGCCAGCTGGCCTGTCGGGGAGGCAACTGGTGCTTCTGCTACTAGTGTTTGATGCTTTGGGGAGGCCCCTGCTGCAGCCCACCTGCTCTGGTGTTTGCATGTGCTTACCTTGCTTCATCCAGGTCTGGCTTTTCTTCATCCAGAACAACTAACCCCCTCCGGTTTTTTTGCCTGGGCTTGCCCAGCTGTTCTTTTATCTTCTCATCCTTTCTCTTCCTTTTTCTCCTTTTCCTCTTTTCCCGTCCTTTGTGACTCAAGCTATTTGCATGCATTCTCAGTGTGTCTGCCAGCCCTGGGTAGGGGAGTACCAGGGGGGCAGTGTCTGCCTAATTTCCTTGTATAAACCTATCCTAGCTCTTTAGTCTATGCATTCTAGATCTTGCAAGTGGCCTGGTCTGTGAGCTTCATTCCACTTCAGCCCCCAGGTGCTACCCAGGGCCTAGCTGAAATGGAAGCCTAGTGACATCCATCTGTGCATCCATCAATGCTTCCATCCATGCACCCATCCATCCCTTATCAAACCTCTACTAAGCTCTAACTATATGAAAGGCTCTGTAGATACTAAGATGAATAAGGTACAGTCATTTCCCCCAAGGGGCTTACAGTCTACCAGAGGAGAGCATGTGCATACACACGCACGAACACACACATGACATAACCAATGACAATAAGCAGTTTGTGCTAATTGCTAAGTGAATGGCAAAGCCAATTTAGAAGCAAGGGTGGTCAGGTGAAGTCTCTGGATGAGGTAGGATTTCATCTGGGTCTTAAAAGGTAGTCAGAATTCCAAGATTTTGAGGAGGTGGGGGAGTTATTCTAAGTCAAGGAAAACAGTAGGACTGAGGACATAAAGGTAAGAATTTGTAAGAAGTGTTCAAAGGGCATTGAGAAGATGGACCTGATTGGATAGAAGGTTTTTGTAGGGAAGTAGTGGGGGATGAAGCTGGGGAGGTAATCTGGGGGCTTGGTAATGGTTAGGGTTTTATCTTATAGACAACAGGGAGCCATAAAAGGTTTTGGAGCAGGGGAGGGACATGATCAAAGTTAAGGAAGGTGCCTAACAGCATATAGACTTTTCATAATACCTTGAGCTAGCAGGGATCTTAGAGTTAATCTATTCTAACCTCATATTAAAGAGGAGGAAACTGTGGCCTAGAAAGATGAAGTGGCTTTCTCAAGGTCATGAAGGTAATAAAATAGTAAGTAGCAGAGCCAGGATTTGGATCCAAGTTCATTGACTCCAAAACCATTTCTCTTTCACAAATGTAGGCCTGAGGATAGAGTGTGCAGGTGGGTCATGACTCTAGCCTAACCTGTGAAATTAAGATGGAACGAAGGTCCCTGTTATACAGGAGGGCAGAGGCAGAGAGCAGCCGGCAACAGTTAGACCTCCTTGTCTTCCCTGGAAGGAAGGGGAAGGGAAGAAGAGAGGAAGGGAGGAAGGAAAAAAGAAAGAAGAGGAAGGAAGAAAGGAATAAAGAACAGAAGGGAGGGAGGGAAGGAGAAAGGAAGGAAAAAAGAAAGGGAGGGAGGAAGGAAGAAGGGAAGAAATGCTAGAACAATGTACTAAATTTAATGTGATAAAGTTTAATAGGAATAAATGTCAAGTTCTGCATGTTAATCAACTGTATAAGCGCTGGATGGGGTAAGCATGACTGGATAATGATATATGTGAAATATTTGAAGGTTTTGAGGGACTCAGTATAAGCTAGTAACATGGTAGTCAAGATACTGAGGCTGCTTTTATAGAGACAGAGATATGTAGGTTTATATATCTCTGTTATCTATCTAGATTATCTACAAATAGATCTCTCTCTTCCTCTCTCTTTCTCTCCCTCTCTCCCTCCCCCGCTCCCCCCTCCCTCCCTCTCTCTCTCAACCAGAACAAGGGAGAGGTGAGCAGGGTAGGCCCCAGGGGCACTCTCTGGAATTTTGTGATGGCTTCTAAGCACCTTTCTCTAGGAATGACTTTGACCAGCTGGAGTGTTTACTGAGGCTGGAAGATGGGGTAGCCAGGAGACTGGAGAACATGTCTTGTGAGGATCAGTGAAAGGAATCAGGGACACTTATTCTAGAGAAGAGAAGACTGAGGGAGGACATGATAGCTGTTTTCAGGTATTTAAAAGGCCATCATACGGAAGAGGAATTCAACTTTTTCTGCTTGGGCCCGGGTGCCTGAAGTAGGAACACAAGGAAGATTCAGAGAGGTGGATCTTCACTTGAGGAGAAGGAAAAAATTCCGAACCATCATAGATACCCAAAAATAGAATGAACTGCTTTGTGAAGTAATGACTTCCCCATTCCTGGAGGTCTTTGGACAGAAACTAGATGACTGCTTGTTGAGAATGTTCTAGAGAGGATTTCTGCTTAGGAAACCTTCTGAGGTTGCTTCTGGCTCTAAGGTTCTGTGATTCTAATGGCACCTCAGCCCTCAAGTTCTCCTGGCCATATCCTCAATCAGTAGTGATCTCCATGGACATCTCTGTGCAGCCCATGTCCACTCCCACCCTCAGCATTCCTCTGCCTCTGCCTCCTATGTGCCTTCAACCCAGGGCCCCTTTGGGCCTCACAGAAGCTCTAGCCAATCACAAAAGATAGGCTTCTTGGAATTCACAAGACAGTGGGGAGCTTGCCACTTTTCCCACCCTTGCTGTATGTGATTCCCAACTTTGGCTACAGCCACTTTTAGCCCAAGTTTCAAAGCTGCCTCCATTTTTTCCTCTATCTTTCTACCTCCACCTCTCTTTCTCTGTCCCACTTCTACCACTCCTCAGCCTTCCTTGCAGCTATCATCAAAGTGTTGCAGGCCCAGGTTGCTGCTGGAAAATACAAGGAAGTTCTTGAATACTAGGAAAATATAATGAGTCCTATGGAACCAACTTTGCCTCAGGTGTCTCATTGGTTGAGAGGCCCTAAATCTCCAGGTGGGAATGCTCCATGACCCAGTTGTTGAATTGGGTTTTGGATCTTACAGACCTTAAGTCCCCAGTATATATTCAGCCCTGGCTTAGTAGATAGTAAAGTTGGTTATGCAGGTAGGACACTGGGGCCTATATTATAAAATCCAAATCCTCCCTTCTTCTGTGACAAGGAGAATGAAACTGTTGGAGAAATAAAAGACAAAGGGAACCATAAAAAGACTGAGAAACAAAAAAGATATTAGAGTTACAGTTTACCTGCTCAACACAAACATAGACTAGGCAGTCACCTGTGTGGTACTAGAAAGCTTCTCCTGTCCCCAAATTATTTCCCCCACCCAGAGGTCCCAGTGCCTAAAAGTCTAACACTGATGGAATTTGCATTAATTACTTTAGGCTAAGTATTGTCCCCTGTAGAATTATTTCTCAGAAAGTCAGATTTCTCTGGGAAGGGCAGCACATTCAGGCCCTGAGCCCTTCTCTGGGTAAACATGAGAGCTATTACTTTATTAATAGCTATTACTAATATTACTAATAGCTATTACTATTTGAATATTCAGGGCAAAAAGCACAAGACATACCCTCACATAAAATGTATAATATATAATTTATTACATATATATATATATTTCAATATCATGAATTTTATGTGAGGGTATATATATATGTATGTATATATATATGTATAAAAGATAATTAAGACAAATTCAGTTGGGTGGGAGGAATTAGTTACTACAGTGGCTTTTACCCTGCTGAAGGAATACATCTATTAAGTTTTTGCTCCTTCTTAATATTGGTGCCCCGGGGCAAAATTCCAGTCTTACCACCTTAGTTATGGCTCTGACCAAGAGACTAAGTCTAGTGACTTCAAAGTCACCAGACTTTGAAGGTAAATTGCTAACTTAATCATTTTACACCAACCAGCCCTTCAAAAATGCAGAGACTTGGGACAAGACTACAGGTTAGGGGTAAAGGTGGGGGCTCCTCTAGAATGTTAGGCTTCTGGGGTTTCTCCCTGATTCCCTTGGAGATTATCTATTCTGGGTCTGACTGAGTCCAGGCTAGGTCCCCCAGAGTTGGGGCTCTCCGTTGTGCTTGAGGAGACCTGGAAGCATGTCTGTGTGACCTTGTGCTATCTGGTTGGGGCTTGCTTTGCATTAAGCATTTGTGTCTCAGCGTTTCAGGGTCCTATGACCCCTACAGTCCTCCTGCCTATAGATCTTAATTCCCTTCACTGACAAAGACTCCCTTCTGTTCCTTGCTCCCATAACCTCTGTATCTGACAGCTGGAATCAGACACTCTGCATACCTTCCTCCTTCTTCCTATTTTACCCACAGACACAGTTTCTCAGTTTCTAGTCTTTGAATCACAAGGCCAGGAATAAACTCTCTGGGGCTTCTCCATTCTTGTAAGCACCTTATGGAAGGCCTCTAAGACCCAGGTGTGGCACACATTCACTGCTGGTCTGGAAGTGTTTGAGTTGGATTTGTACCAGGCAAATGAATCAGAACTAGACCACCCCAAAAGTTATTTGTTAGATTCATCAACCCTGATGTTCAGCTCCAATTATTTGTTGGCAAGCATGAGTCACACCATCTGATTGTTGGCTTTTCAGGCTAAAATGATTCACCTAATAATGACCTGACTTTTATGTAACTGGAAATAGTGCTTCGGATTCACTATGAGGAGGGTCCATTCCTGGTTTGGCCTCGGAATGAAGAAGAGGGGACCAATAGAGAGCCGTCCATACTCTTTTGCCTACTACTACTTTTTGACCACGGATCTACATGGATGAAATTACTGGTTGGGGTTAGGTGTGCAGCTTGGGTCAGACCAGTGCTAATTGTCCTGGAAGGATCCTGTGACTTCAATATCAGTAACATTTTCCTATAAAGTGGCAATGGCTGACATGGGTTGACTACATAAAATCTGCCTGACTTTTGCCTCTGCTGTGGATACAGCCTGTAGGACCCTACACCTAGTACAAATAACAGGCTTTAGGATTGGCTCTGGGTGGACTGAAGAAAACTCTTTGTGTCTTTAGCTTTTTTCTTTAGGCTGCTCAGAGAATCTTACAGGAACATTATTCTAGATGCCCCCACTTGTCCCAGTAAGCATAGGACAAGTGAAGCTTAGAGAGGAATAGTTGATGTTCCTTTGACTGGAAATCATCCACCAACCTAGGGTTCCTGGCCTTTTAACCCAGGAAACTCAGAATCAAATAAATGTCCTACATAGTAGAAGCCTTACAGAGCTCCATTTATTCTAGGAAAAGAGTCATTCATTAGATAATGAGTTCTTCACCTGGGGTCCTTGAAAGCAATAAAAAATTCTACCTCTATTCCAATAACCTCTAAGTGAAATTTAATCTTTCTTTCAGTTATTTGATAAGCATTATTCTGAGAAGTGATCCACAGGTCTTACCAGACTGCCAGCAGGGCCCCTGACACACAAAAGGATAAAAACTTCTGGATTAGAACCTATCTGAGCTTCTGTTTGGGAATTGTTTTTAGTACATTCTTTAGAATTAGAATAGAATTTGTGAGCTGGTGGATTATCCAGTCTCTAGCTCTCTCATTTTAAGTTAGGCCCCCCGAGGGGAAATGATTCACCCAAGAGTACCCTGTGAATTAGTAGCAGAACCAGGACTAGGAACTCTGGGCTTTGGACTCCCAGCCAAGGGATCTTTCTACCACACCACACTACTTCAGTGTGGTGAGTCTTTAACCTCTGAAGGTAGATTTTATATATATGTAAACAGCTGAATAAGGTGGCCTCTCATCAGATAATGCCATTTATTACCTAAAACAAAGTATGATTATAAAATAGAGACTGGTTTTGTGTGCCTGATTGTAAGACCATCATACTACAAGAAACTTTCCTTGTCATGCAGTCCAAGTCCTTTGTTGTACAGATGAGAAAACAGAGACTCAGTGAGATTGGAAGATTTGCCAAAGCTTCCACAGCTAGTAAGTGGGATTTGAATCCAAGTTCAAAGCCTCTTAGTCCAGGTTTGGCATTCTTCAGGCTACCACATGACTCCAAACACCATTCCTCATTGAAATAAATGTTCGTCCTCCTGAGGGGACAGCACTCCCTTGGGTAGACAAATTCAGGTGGGTAAATGTTGAAAAATGTCTCGGTACTCTGTAGTATTACCTCAGACACTTGACATCTTGGCCTTGGGCAGAGCCAATTTCCTGTATTAGAATTTCCCCAGGCCTGGGCTCAGCAAGCACAGAAACCTCACACCTGGATATATTTCCTTGCCCAGGCCTGGCAAGGCTAAATCATACCGGATTGGTGAGTCTGAATACAGGTTTGCTTCCTTCTGTGACCTCCACCCCTTTCCCCATCCCACTGATCCAGGCATTCCCTCCCTCCACCCCCATCCCCCATCCTTGGTATTCTAAAAATGCTTAGGGGCTGACTCATTGGGGGCCAACTAAAGAGAGGCCTTCAGTTCCAAGCTGAGAGGCCCAGGGCCACAGACTGGCTCAGACTAGAGTCTTGTCCATCATTCCATTTGGGAGGGGCTGAGCTGGACGAATCTGCTTTCTAGCATTTGTGCTCTTTCCTTGCCCCAGTTTGCCTTGATTTGAGACCGGTTAGCTGGGGGGGAGGGGGGGAGGCATGCATCCTTCATGTTATAAGCTCTACCATCTACATACCTGTTTGTTTCTCCCTAGTAGAATGTAAGCTCCTTGAGGTCAGGCAATATTTTATTTTTGTCTTTGTGTTGCCAGCATCTAGTACCATGCTTGGGTATGTAGAAGGTGCTTAAAAAATGCTTGTTGAATTGAATCAAACATCTTTCCTCCTCTCATCTCTAGGCCTTATGTTTTCCATGTAAAAATGGTAATGGTAACATTGCCCCCACCCTATTTCATAAGGATTTAGTGACAATTATAACTCATTCATATATATGTGTATATATATATGAATGTCTATATGTGTATATAGGTATACATACACATATTTGTGTATACACATACATGTATGTGTGTATACATATGTGTATGTGTATATGAATATATATAATCTATATATCCATCTGTATATAGATAGCTAATACTAGAGCAAAATCCTACTTCAGATATCCTTGGGACACTAGATGTTCACAGAATTTGTGGTGTAGGAGTGAAGACCAGGACCTGAGAGATCTGAATTTTAATTCTAATATTACTAGTTTGTATGACTTCAGATAAGTCATTTCCCTTTCCTGGACCTCAGTTTCCTTTTTTTGCCTTCCCTACCTCAGAGGTGTTGTGGGAATCAAGGAGATATAAAAGTGCCTTTTACACCTTAGAGCAATGTACTCATAACTTCATTAAAATTTTAGAGCCTAAAATGGCTCATAGAATTCCAGAGCTGGGAAGTCTGTAGAGTTTCAGAGGTAGAAAAGGCCTCAGAAACTATCTGATCCAACCCCCAGATCCCACAGGGGACAAAATTGAGAACTGGGAGGGAAGTGACTTTCTGAAGGTCACTTCAGTTATTTCTTCATCTGTGTCCTGATCCCAACCCTCTCTCCAGGGCAGGTTTCCTACCTCCCTGGAAGTGAGCTGAGCACCTGCACCTCCAGATCCTTTCTGCCATTCTCTCCTTTCCTTTCTTATGCCCCACCCATGTTTCTTTTGGTTGCTTCTGCTGTGTGCTGGCATCTGGCAGATGAAGCTTTGGGCTGTTTCTCTTTCTGTTCCTTCCCTTTTGCTATCCTATCATCATCATTCTGCTTCTTTTCTTTTTCTGTTCTTCCTTTTTTTTCTTCCTCCTGCTCCCCTGTTGTCTATCGGGATTCCCTGTGCTCCAGCCAGACCTGGTTCACATTCAGATGGCTCCAAAGGTATTTCTCTCCTCCCCCTCCCATCCCCATCCTGGGGAACTGCCTTCCTAGGGCGCCTGGCTGGGGCTGGGGCCGGGGGTAGGGCCGGGACCTGGGCTGGGGCTGGGGCATGGCACCAGGCAAAGCACAACAGCTGGATTTGCTGGGTAAACTGGTAACTGAACAGTTAACTCATGTCAACAACGGATGGCCATTCATTTAATGAGGGAGAGGGCTCTGCCCAAGTAGCCATGACACCCCCTGGGGAAGAGGGGAGCAGGCCCATAGTGATGAATCACAGCCTCTGAGTCAGGCTACAGGACAAGGTAGGGGTGGTGGCTGGGTTTGGAAAGCCAGGATCACAGGCATCCTCTTGTTTTTATAACTTCTTTCCTTCCCAGGGCATTGTGGTATAGTAGATACAGTGCTGGGCTGGGAGTCAGGAAGGCCTGGGTTCAAATCCTGCTTCAGAAACTTACTAGCAGTATGACCATGGTCAACTCACTTGACATCAATGAGCCTCAGTTTCCTCATCTGTAAAGTCAGAATAATAATAGCAATTACCTAACTAAGTCTCTGTGAAGTACAACTGAAATCATATATGTAAAGCATTTTGTAAGCTTTAAAATACTACATAAATGCAAGATATTATTGCTGTTGTTATTGGGTAATCCTGAGACTCCAGAGAGCTGAGGTTCTCAGACCTCCACTTCCCATCTTCCCATTTTCCTGGTGTCTGTACTCCAAGACTCTTCTCCTCTCCCATCCCTTCAGAGGGTGTATGTGTGTTTGCTTGTGATGTGTGTGTGTGTGTGTGCGTGCAAATGCCCAATTCCCTGCCAAAGAGGCGGTATGAAGCCGCCCTCCCAGGAGATGGCCAGTTATGCCTGAGTCTGGGTCCTGTCCCCAGAGGTTTATGGCATCTGCATGGTGGGATAGACAGCTTATAACCTGGAAAACCCTCCAAGTGTCCTGCCTTAGGCCTGTGCCAACCTCCCCTGGACAAGCAGCATGGAGAACTCAGGATATTTGGGATCTGTTTAAGAGGCCATCAAAACTGTGGTGGAAAGAGCCAAGATTAGGAGTCAGGACCCAGGGATCTGAATCCCAGGTCCGGCACTGGCTTGCTTGGTCACCCCGAGCAAGCCATTTCCCCTTTCTTGGCTTCATCTTCTTCCTCTGTAGAATGAAGGTGTGCATTTGAGGGTACCTGCCAACAGGGATGGCCTCTGAGTAGGCTCTTAGCTCCGTACCTTGCTGGTGGCCACTTAGCGCAATGCCCAACTTCCCCCAGCCGGGGAGTTGCTGTACCTTCTATAATAGTCACATCTTGTTTCTCCTTTTTTGGCCCAGGCAACCACCCTGCACCCCAATGGGAATGAGGACTGGCCTCTAGGGATTCCATTTAAGTGGTTATGCAGCCCTTGCCTCCTTCAGGTGGATGAAGCAAAGCAAGACGAGCCTGGCTTCTCCTGATGTTTGGCCCAGGCCAGGCTGTGCCTGTTTCCTTGGCCACCTCCCTGCCTTTCAGGATAACCTTATCTAACAGGTCCTGGCTGCACCCAGAATCTGGAGTGGCTGCTTTTTGTGTTTCCTGATAGCTATGTGACCTTAGGCAAGTGTCTTTTCTCTCTCAGCAGCCATTTTCTCCTCTGTTAAATGGGGAGTGGAGGGCTTAACTTAGATGATCTCAGAGTTCCCTTGCTGTTCTGCCATGCTATGCTCCTGTTGGCCAGAGGGCAGCACTGTGGGTCCCAGAAAGAGTTCAGCATCACTCTGAGAGCTCCCTGGACCTCCTTACTGACAGCTCCTCTTCTCCTTTCCTTCCCTTACTTCAGAGAGGGAGACTGGTGGCTGGCCCACTCACTCACCACTGGGCAGACTGGCTACATCCCCAGCAACTACGTAGCCCCATCTGATTCTATCCAGGCTGAGGAGTAAGTAGAAGCCCTGCCACCCCCTCCCTCCCCACTCCATGCCCTCAGTGGGGAAAGCTTCCCACCTGCAGCCCGTTTCCTTGTGCCTCTCCCTGTCTACACTAGGCTCCCGTGGGCCTGTTCAGAGGAGGAGTGTTTGCCTTTCTAACTCAAGAGGGCATTTTGTTGTTAGAGGAAAGAGCATTGGCCTAAGAATCAAAGACCTGATTTTGAATCTCACCCCTACCAATTTTACAAGCTGTGTGATCCTGGGAAGGTCACTTCCCTCAGTTTTAGTTTGGTCATCTGTGAAAAGGGAGATGATACTATCTCACTGTGCTCTGGCAATTGAAGCTTTGGGTAAAACATAAAACCCTATAGAAATGAGGCCTATATGTAACTAATTCACTGCTCATCTCTACCAGGTCTTCCCTGGCATCAAATCAAGGCAAGACTTCCTTTCCCAGAGGGCAGTGCTAGATATGGAGTCAGAAGGCATGGGTTTGACTCCCTGCCCTGCTGCATCCTGCCCAAAAGGGCCTTGGTCAAACCATCTGAATCTCAGTTTCTCCATATTTAAAATGGGAGTGGGTGGGTGGAGTTGTACTAGAGACTACCTCTAAAGACCCACTGTGGCCCTGCATCCCAGCATTGTTTCAATGATGTTGGAGAGGGCTGATGCAAACTTGGCTCCCTTTTTTTTTTTAGATTAAAATTGTTTTTTTTTTAATTCAGCAAAAATCAGCAGTCTCTCTCTCCCTTCCTCCCTTCCCCCCCTCCATTCCATCCCAAATTAAGGTGGTACTTTGGCAAGATCACCCGTCGGGAATCTGAGCGGCTGCTGCTTAATTCGGAGAATCCCCGAGGCACATTTCTGGTCCGGGAAAGTGAGACCACCAAAGGTATCCATTCCTTCCACCCCCTGCCCCGGGATCCTTGGACTAAAAGGGCACTGTAGGGAGGGCCACAGTTTGGGATGAAGTCTCTAGAGATAACTTAGATCTAATTTAGCACCTCCCATGTTAATCTAGAGGCCCCATCAATTCCCAGGGTCCTTGGGCTTGGATTCTAGTACCCTAGGTTCTAGTCCCAGCTCCATCTCTAATTTACTCTGTGATTTGGAGCAGGTTACTGAACCTCACAGGGCTTCAGAGTTTTTGGTCTATTAAGTGGAAATAATTCCCTACTTCTCATGGTCATAAAATAAAGGAGGGAAATGTAGAGTTGGAAGGGACCTTAATGGCCATCTAGTTCAGCCTTTTTGTCAAGGAAACGTACCAGACAAGTGGTCATCCAGTCTCTGCCTAAAGACTGCCGGGAGGAGGAACCTCCATTCCTCTTTTAGATAGCAGAATGTCTGGTGTCTAGTTGTTAGGAAGCTTCTTCTGATATCCAGCCTACTTCAGTTTCTTTGCTGTTCCTACCCATGCTTCTTCTGGTTTGGCTTTCTGGGACCAGATAGAAGTCTCACCCTCTTCCACACAACAGCAGCCCTCCCAATATTGAAACACTTTCAGCTGGGTGTTCCCTTGAGTCTTCTCCAGGCTAAAACTCTCCAGCTCCTCATGGAGCATGGACTCAAAACACTTCAGTATCCCAGTGGCTGCCCCTCCCTGGATGCTTTCCAGTTTATCCACATCCTCCCTGCACAGTGCCACCCAGAACTGGACACAGCCCTTCAGTTATGGGCTGTCCTGGGCATAGTAGAGCAGGCCCATCGCCTACTTATTCCTTAGGCTTCTCATCATGAGGCCCAGCGGGGCATTAGCTTTTCTTAGTAGCCATTCCACATGTCCTGTCGCCTCATGTGGAGCTCACAGGCCTCCTAAAACTTCTGCTTTTTCTCAGCTCTGTTTTCCCCACATTGACCTTGTGAAGTCAGTTTTAAAAGTAGATGTTACATTTATCCCTTTTAAATTTTATCTTAGTAGATTCAGCTTAATGCTCTATACCAGGGGTCAGCAAACCACAGTCTGCAGGCCTCTTCCTGTTTTTGTAGGGCCCATGAGCTAATTTTTAAAAATACAGTAAAGCTTTATTTTAAAATGTCAGAATTCTTAGCTTAGGGGCCATATAAAGACAAGCAGCAGGCTAGATTTGGTTCTTAGGTCAGGCGGTAGCTGGCCAACCTCTCTCTTACACTGTTAGCATCAGCTTAGAACCTGGCTCTCTCGTTCAGTGTGTTAGCCATCTGTCCACATCTGTGCATAGGATAAGCATGCCATCTCTGTTTCTATCAAAGTCACTGACAAAAATGTTTCAACACAGGGTCGAACAGATTCCAGTGGTATTCCACTGGAAGCTTCCTTCCAAGCTGACATTGAATCATTGACCTATTCTTCACCCAGTTCTGAAACCATCTAATTGTATTATCATCTAGGCCAGTGGTTTCAAAAACAAATGGTAATGAATCCCTACAAGGCATGTTGACTTAGAAAACCATGAATTAAACATTATCTATGTTGTATTGTAATTTTTTTATTTTGTTCAACATTTCCCAGTTATTTTTTAGTCTGGTTTGACACCTCAGAGCTACCCTACACCTCTCCTTTTTCATCAGACTAGCATGAAATATTTTATCAAATAATTTGCAAAAATCTAGGTAGACTATACCTACCCGGTACTTAACTCTCCTGTTCTACCTGTCTCCAGTAACTGTTAAAAAAAAAAAAAAGGAAATGAGTTTAGTCTAGCATGATTATTCTTTCTTTTAGAAAAAAGTTTTATTGATGTCTTTGTTTTTTTACATTACCATAGTTTCTCTCATTTTCCCTCCTTAAGATCTATCACGTTTTTTTTTTTAAGATAGAAAAAGAGGGAAAAAAATCAGCATAATTGACCAATAGATTGAAAGTCTGATAATATGTGCAACATTTGAGGCCCTCCCACCTCTGTAAAGTGGGAGCATTTTCTTATATCTATTCTTTTTTTTTTTTTTGCCTTTTTAGAGGGCAATTGTAAGTAACTTGCCCAAGGTTACATGGCTAGGTTTTGTGTGTGTGTTAAGTGTCTGAGGCTGGATTCGAAC
>NW_027187280.1:1393382-1426774 GCF_028583685.1 Petaurus breviceps papuanus | reverse complement strand
ACTTAAATAGAGCATACAGACACACACACGCACACACACACACACACCCCTACAGTTATCCCTTCCACATTGTAGGGGCCCCCATGCATAAAACGTTTTTGGCCCTTCCTTCATACCAGAGAAGTCTGAATTTTTTCTTTTATGGGGTGTTTACAGTACTTTATTGTAAAATTTGGCTTAAGTATTTGGTTGTAGGCTCTATGTCATCTGCTGACCTTTGTGTGTCATCTGTAGCTTTCGCAAAACTCCTAAAAAATTCCCATGTAATTCCTCATGCATATCAAAACCTTGATGGGGAAAGTCACATATGTGGAAGGGATAACTGTAATACATATATTTCTACACAGTCATTGAGGGAATCTGTTTTGTATGCTTATGCATATTTCTTACATGGAATTTGGTTTTCTTTTAATTTTTTTTCCAGTGAGGGGGAGAAGAGGAAAAAAAGATTTCTGTTTATTTAAAAAGCAGAGAGGTCAAGGGTGCTACAGATATGGAATATTGCATGCACTTTCAGATAAAATCACTGTATTATCAGCTTTGTTTTTTTTTTACCAGTGAGTGATAGAATGGTGGAATCTGTAAATGTAATGGGAAAAAAAGCCACATCAATAAAATTTTAAAACAACATACATAATAAATATTATTGATGGTGGTTCAGCAATCACAGTCATCAACTAGGTGACCCATAAGGTCCCTTCTAACTGTGAATCTTAGGATCCATCATTTCATTTCAATACAGCAAAGATGCATTCAGCACCAGGTTGATGTCACTACCTTACTCAATAAACTCCTGTGGCTCCTTCCTGTTGCCTCTAGGAGCATATACAAAATGCTGTGTTTGACATTCAAAGCCCTTTATTATCTAACCTCCCGCCCCCAATCTTCTTACACCTTCCTCCCCAACATCGATGCAGTGACACTAGCCTCCTGGCTGTTTCACAAACAAGACACTCCATCTCTGGGCTCCCCCATGGCTGGAATGCTCTCCCTCCTCTGCTCTGACCACTGACCTCCCTGTCTTCTTTTAAGTCCCAAGTAAAATCCCACCTTCTATGGGAAGCTTTCCTTACCTCTCTTAATTCTAGTACCTTCCCTGTGCTAATTATTTCTTATTTATCCTATATAGCTTCCTTTGTATATATTTGTTTTCCTGTTGTCTCCCCTGTTTGACTGTAAGCTGCTTGAGGGCAAGGACTGGCCTTTGCCTCTTTTGAATCCCACCCCCCTCCAGTTTAGCACAATACCTGGCATGTGGTAGGTACTTAATAAATGTTTGGGGTTTTTTTTGAGGGGGGAAGGCAGGGCAATTGGGGTTAAGTGACTTGTTCAAGGTCACACGGCTAGTTAAGTGTCAAGTGTCTGAGTCCACATTTAGACTCAGGTCCTCCTGACTCCAGGGCCAGTGCTTTATTCACTGCACCATCTAGCTGCCCCTTAATAAATGTTTTTTGAATTGTTTATTTAGAGCACAGTGCTAGCCCTGGGGATAATGCCTCTAGGAGCTTCTTATCTCTTACTGGAGGGCTACAGTTTGCACTGGAATTTAAGTAAATGCCAGGTCCTTTGAGGTGGGAGGGGGTACAGACCTCCAGGAGGATCTGGTTAGGCTTTATAGAGGAGGTGGCATTTTGGTATAAGCTGGGGATTCTGAGGAGCAGAGATGAGGAGGAAGTGCATTCCAGGCCTGAGAGACAGCCAGAGCACATTCATCTGTGTCTCTGAGCCCCAGCTGGCCCAAGTTCACCATGGTCTCTCAGTGGTCTTTTATGGGGGTGGGAGGCTGGTGATTAATGGTTCTCTGTCATCCTCACTATCCCCCTTTTCTGTGGTTACCACTGAAAGAGACAGCAGCTCCCGTCTCCCCACCTCCTGTGCCACTGCAGGCCCCCCTCTCCCTCCTCCTCTATTACACTGTTGTGGCCACATTGATCTGTCCTTTGGAGGATGCCTGGCCCCTTCATTGTCTCCCTCAGCCAATCAGCAGAGCGCCAGGCTTCACATGGGAAGCCAGTCCTGGCCCTGGCCCTGGCTCTAGCCTTTTCTCCAAGAGCTGTGTGGAAAGTGGGTCAGGAAGCTGGGAATAGCTGGGTAACCCAACAACCGAGGACTCGGGCCTCCCCCTTCTGCAGAGCCTCTGGCACCGGGGAGCTAGAGAAACAGAAAGAGCAGCATGTGTGGATGCTCAAATAGCCCCGGGTCTGGGGCTGCTGCTAACTTGTTAGGTGACTGCCCAAGTGCTGTTCCCTTCTTGGATTAGATGATTTCTGGGCCCTTTCCAGTTGTAAAGTTCTATGCTCCAAGGACCCTCCCACCTGTCACATACAGTGTTTTGTTATAAGGCCTCTCCTAGTTCCCGCCTTCTGTCTTTAGCAGGTGGCCACACCAGGCTCTGAGCTCATTGGAGGAGACTGTTCTCGAGCCCCTCCTCCAGTGAAAGTTCTGAGTATTTCTCCCCCACTCCTTCCTTCCAGACCCCCTGGCTTCACTCTTTGCTCTTTATGTGGACAGAGAAGTTAACCTTTGGAATGGAATGTGACTGTGAACCAACATGACTGCACTAAGGGTTTGCAGAGCATTTCCCTGCCCTTGCCCCAGCCCCACCTTGAGGGTTTTGTGGGGATGATACATTTGGGTCACTTGAACCCTTGACCTGGAAAGGCTTCTGCCTTCTCTGGGGAGAGAGGGCCATGACTGCCACTCCCAGCACCTAGGGGGAGGGAGGGCTGGGGTTGGGTTTGCTTCCCTAGGTACAGGGGCCATTAAGCTGGTGGTATGTGGCTCTGAGCCTGGACTGGGGACAGGGGCAAGCATTTCTGGTTAATTTTTTTCTCAGGCAGACCTGGTGCTTTGTTGCCGACTACCCAGGGGACTTTATGTGGGTGCTAGGTGGGAGGTGGAGGGTGAGGGTGGACAGGACACTCACTAATTCTTCATCCTGTCCAGAGTAATGGGAATACTAACAGTTCTCATTTTGCTAAAGCACTTTCTTCACCTTCCCTTTGTTCCCCTGGACATAGCATAAGTATCATTATTCTCATTTTACTGAAGAGCAGACTAGGCTTGGAGAGCTCATCACTTGCTCTTGGTCATGGAATCAGTCAGGTCTGGGTGCGAGCCGAAGCTAGAACCTGGGTCTCCAGGTCTAAAGTCCAGCTTCATTTCAGCACCACTTCACTGACTTCCAGACCTTGCACTGTTGATAGCAGGGAGCAGTGGTCACTTCTTTTTGAAAAATAAATTTTATTGATGGTTTTTGCTTTAATACCACCTACATTTCCCATTATATCCCTTCCCCTATGCCTTGCCAGAGAGTTGCTTATGATGAAGAATAAGAAAAGAGAAAGTAAAAAAAAATCCCTAAAACTGACCAACATATCCCAGAAAGTCTGATCTGGTAATGCAGTATTCCACACCTATGGTCCCCCTGCCTCTGCAAAGAAACAGGGAGCTGTAGGCCTCTCTTTTTAAAATGACTTGGTATTTTATACTTTCAGTGTGGTAAAGCTATTATTATCCCCATTTGACAGATGAGGAAGCTGAGGTCCAGGGAGGGGAAATGACACAGTGAGTTAGGGATAGAACTAGGATTAGAACCAGTTCTGACTCCTGTACCTGTGATCATTCCGCTGAAAGGATCTGTTTATCAAGGGGATAGCCTCTGATACAAAAGTTGTTAAGCCTGGATTGGAATGAGGGCCAAAGATGAGGATTTTCCCTGCTTCCTTCACCCCTTTGTTCTCTGGGGTTTCCTTGGTTCCAAGCTGTGGCTTTGGGCTTGGTCCTCCATACTGTCAGGAGTAGAGTGACAGGTAAATTATTAGTCTGCTTACTTAGTGATCCTGGTTTTGGCCACAGGCCAATGCCCTGTCTTTTGTATGCATGGAGACCCTCTACCCTTGCTTCTGGGAAAGAGGGCCCCCTTTCAGGAGTCCCGCCTGGGGCTGACATCTCCAGCTGAGACCTAGAGCTGAGTGAGGAATGTGGTCCTTCTGTCACCCCGAGATGAGCTGGGGCCTGGGCTCCTTGGCCCAGGCCCTGCTTCCATAACCTGTTTTCTCCCTGGGTTCTTTTTGTAGGTGCCTATTGCCTTTCTGTCTCTGACTTTGACAATGCCAAGGGCCTCAATGTGAAACATTATAAGATCCGAAAGCTGGACAGTGGAGGTTTCTACATCACTTCTCGCACACAGTTTAACAGCCTGCAGCAGCTCGTGGCCTATTACTCCAGTATGTTTTTGTTGTGAGCTAGACAGCTGTCCCAGGGCCAGGGACGCAGGGATGGGGGGTTGCTCCCACTCTGTTCCCTTGGGCCTGGCAACAATGGGCATATGTGTGTGTGTGTGTGTGTGTGTGTGTGTGTGTGTGTGTGTGTGAGAGAGAGAGAGAGAGAGAGAGAGAGAGAGAGAGAGAAAGAGAGAGAGAGAGAGAGATATGGGGGGGGGTCTTATCTTGGCAAAAGGGAGAAGTGAGGGTCCTTGATGGGGACTGAGCCAGGGATAGACAAAGAAGACAGAAGAACGTGCCCTGCATTGCAGAGGCACACATCCTCGGGTCAGCGGGCTGCACCAGTCCCCAGAAGGGCTGCTGAGGCTTAGGGAAGGAGCCATGCACCACCCTGTGTGGCTGGGTGGTTTCTTGCACATCTGTATCTGTGTGTGTGTTGTGTTTGTGTATCTGCCTCTGTGTGCCTGCAGGTGTGTGTGTGTGCAGCTGCATGGGTGGGTCTGGACCTGGGTGCTTTGTCCCTGGATGTGCTTTTAGGTTTGTGTATGTATCCTGCCCATCTTTGTACACTGGCATGTGTGTGACCATGTTGGTTTGTATCTGCATGTGCACATGTATGCTGTTGTGCATAAAAGCTTATAGATCCTGGCGGTTTATTATCTAAGTGTCTGCATGTCTTCAGGAAGACCTGTCTTTGTGTATATTGCCATGTTAGTGTCTATCTGCATGTGTTTGTATATGCAGATACATCGATGTCTTTTCGCATGCTTGTAAATCATATCTTTGTGTCTGTTTTGGAAGCAAATTTGCATCTGTTTTTGTGCATGGGATGTGTACTCTGTGTGTGTGTGTGTGTGTGTGTGTGTATAGCAAGAAGTAGAAGAAAGAAGGGTCCCAGGGCAAATAAACTTATATCACTTCAATCAAAATCTTGAAAAGCTAAGGAACAGGTATAGGCTATCGTGGAGTTCATCTCTGATCAATTATCTGACCTGTCCTACTTCCCTTTCTCCCCTTTCCTCTTCCAGAACATGCTGATGGCTTGTGCCACAGACTCACCAACGTCTGCCCAACGTCTAAGCCCCAGACCCAGGGCCTGGCAAAGGATGCCTGGGAGATCCCCCGGGAGTCCCTGAGGCTGGAAGTGAAACTGGGTCAGGGCTGCTTTGGAGAAGTGTGGATGGGTGAGACCTCCCTCCTTCCTTACTTCCCTCCCTCCCTTCCTGTCTTCTGTCCTTTTTCTTCTTCCCTTTTTGTCCCTAATGCCAGCTGACCCTCCCTTCTGGCCTGGCCACCCTCCCCACCTAAGCCACAGGAAAAATACCTGAACCCTCTGCCTTAGCCTGGGAATATATACATCAATTCTCCCCTGCTGCTCAGCATGTGGTTTGATGTTCTAATTAAGTCAGTGCAGATTAAGTCCCTATTGTTTGCAGGACCTGTAAGGGGACATCCCGTGTTGAAGTCAGAGAAGTCAGCTGGTCCCTAAAATGTAGGAAATTAAATCAAGAGCTGGCTGGGGAGGTGAGACATGCTCACAAGTACATGGGCCCAGTCCTGTCAATCATGTCACAGTCTCTCCTGGCCCTCTTCCCTGTACTCAAAGCTACCTCCCTTCATACAGACCCAAAGTCCCTCTTGAGGAATCTGTCTAGATCATAGCTCTGAGTATATTACTTCTGCTGCTGCTCCAAATGAACTTTTCCTTCTCCTGTCCTCCACAGCACTGACCACCAAGGTCTAAATTTCTTAGCCTGGCATTCAGTGCCCTTCACAATATGGCTTCATCCATCTGTTCATTGAACACTTATTTGGCACATACAATGTACAGAACACTGTGCACATTGTGTACTTGGGGAGAGGGGAGAACAAAGCTAAACTAGACGTGGCCTTCATCTTTGTGGCATTCTAAAAAAGAATTTTAAAAATCTCGGTGCTTTCAAAAAAAAATTAAAAGAAAAAAAGGGGGTGGAAAGAGACGGTATTCCAGGCATTAGAAACAGTATAAGCAAAATGGAGCAGTTGAGAGTGTGCAGGGCATATTACAGGGGCAGAAAGGAGTCCAAGTAGATTGACTTTTGAGGGGATAAATATGAAGGATGTGAAGGTAAACTAGTGTGGGCTTTGTGAAGGGTCTTGATGGCAGGCAGAAGAACCTGAACTTTCCCTGGGAGGCTATAAGGGAGTTAGTGACAGTGTTTGAGCAGGAGAACACTGTTGCAGTAGTCCAGGTGGGTAGTAACAAAGGCCTAGACCAGCTAATTTGCTCAGTTTGTATGTGTTAAGTTTGATAGGCTTGTAGGGCATCCAGATATCCAGATAGAGAAGTCATACAATCAGTTGGAGATGGATGTATGGGATGCAGAAGAAAGGTCAGGACTGAAGAACTGGGGAATCTTCCTTGAGATGTAGATAGCCAAAGTTATGGCAATGAATGAGATGGTAAAGGAAGGGGATGTAAGGAGAAAAGAGAGGAAAGACTCTTGAGGAAAACCAACATTAAGGGATGAGGAAGAAGATGGGGAAGGAGCAAAGGAGACAGAGAAGCTGTTAGAGAAGTAAGAAACGAGAACATGGCAGCTCTGAAACTCAGGGACAAGAGAAAGTAGTCAGTAAGAGGGGGTGCCCAGCAATATCAAGAACTGCAGAATGGGCACAGAGCATAAGAACTGAAAGAGCACCATTGCAGTGGGAGGTCAGTGATGACTACAGAGGGTGGGTTCAGCAGTCTGGTAAAGGTGGGAACCTGGTTGCAAGGAGCTGAGGAAGTGGAATTATCAGGTATAGACAATTTTTCTCATACTTTCAGTAGTGATAGGGAGGAAAAAAGCTGAATAGTAGTTGGATAGGATAGAAAGGTCAATGGTAATTTAAAAAGGAATTGGGAAACCTGAGCCTCTTCGTAGGCAGTGAGGAAGGAGCTAGGAGAGGAGAGATTAAAGATGCCCAAGAGAGAAGGATGGCTGCCACAGGAGACTGAAGGGAGGGAACAGGATCAGGTGCCCACGGTTAGAGGGTCACCTCCTCCTCTGTGACCAGTGGGAGAGAGAAGAGAGGGAGTAATGATGCCGGGGAACTGACGGCTGCCCCATGGGGTGGGTTCTATCTTCTCTGCTCCACATCTCCACCTGGAGGTACCAGAGCCACCTCAAGTTTAACATGCCCAAACCCAAACTCCTGTCTGTCCCCTTAAGCCCACACCTTCTCCTGACTTCTCTATTTGTTGAGAGTTTCTTCCAGGTTTGAAACCTCAGACTCAGTCCTGACTCTCCATTCGTTCTCCCTCTCCTCCATCCACTCCACTATATCTAATCAGTCATTGGATCTCGTCGATTCTGCCTTTTCAGTGTCTGTTGGCTCTCCTTTTCTGAGCAGATCAGGGTGGGCACCCTCTGGTGGGCCCCTTTCCCTGAGTCTGCTGCTTCTCAACCCTCAGGGACCTGGAATGGCACCACCAGGGTGGCAATAAAGACCCTGAAGCCTGGCACTATGTCCCCAGAAGCCTTCTTGCAAGAAGCACAGGTCATGAAGAAACTTAGGCATGAGAAGCTGGTACAGCTGTATGCAGTGGTGTCTGAGGAGCCCATCTACATCGTCACAGAATACATGAACAAGGGTGAGCTGCAGGGCCAGAGAGGGAGCTGTGGGGCAGCTAGGCTGCATCTGATCTCAGTCTGGATGAACTGTGGGAGGCAGTGGGCAGGCGTGAAGAGAAGCAATAGGCCCTGGTCTTTACCCTGGCTCTTAGCCTTCATTCAGTTATGTGATGTCAGACAAGCTCTTTTCTTGGTTTCCTCACTTGTAAGATGAAAAGATTGGGTTAGATGGTTTCTGAGATCCCTTCTAGCTCTAAACCTGTGATTTCAGGGTCCACTTCTACCTTCCATTTGCTCATTTATAAAATGATGATTGAACTTCCTTACGGTTCTAAATCCCATGGTTTTAGGAGGGAGTATAAGTAAACTTTGGGTTCGGACAACTTAATAGTTGACATTCACAGAACAGATCATTTTGTAAAGAGGATTCATATCCTATAGATTTGAAATGAACAGTGAGCCAGGAGCGGGAAGAAACTTTTCATTTGCTGCTCAAAATAGGCGTGTTTTGTTGGACTGCCAGCTGAATGACAGGCTCATCAGCAAAGCATCTTGGGAACCTGATTGGACCTGGCCCAGAGCTGCCTTATGGGCTAAACCTGAGACCACCTCACAACGTCCTGACATTTTCCAAACTGGGAACCGAAGGCAGTCTTACCCATGTCCTAAGTTCCCCCCAAATCTCTTTAAAAATAATGAGTACCCTCAAGGCATTCACTTGATTTTCATGTTCCCTGTCTTGTAGAGTCATGGGACACAGAGTCCAAAGGGATCTTAGGGATCTGCTTCATTTTATAGAGGAGGAAGCTGAGGTCTCGGGAGAAGTGACTTGTCCAAGGTCATACAGCGGTTTAGTGGCTAAGCAGGGAATCAAACCCAGATCTTCTGCCTTCTGGCTCCCAGTGCTCTTTTCTATACCTGGATTCAAATTACAGTGCTGCTGCTTACTAGCTCTGTGGGTTTGTGGAAAAATAATTTTCCATCTGGGGACTTAGTTTTTCCATTGGCAACATGAGTTACATGATCACTGAGGTGCTTTCATTTTTTTTTTAATTTTAAATTTTTATTTTTCAAATGCTTTATTAACTTCTGATTTACATCATTCATTTCCACTAGATTTTGAGTTACCAATTTTCTCCCAGTTTTTCCCCTACCAACCGCCCCAAAATAGCAGTCCCACAGGATATCCCCTCCTCCAATCTGCTCTTTCCCATATTTTCTCCCATACCCCTTTCTACTTTTCCAGTGGATCTCTATGCCCCAGTGCCTGTATATCTTATTTCCCAATTACATGTAAAATAGTATTAATGATAGTCTATACATATATATTTGAATATTTTATTTTAAAACTTTGAATTCCAGATTCATTCCCTTCCTCCCTTGTCACCCACCCTTACTGGGAAGATAAGCAGTTCAGTATAGGTTGCACATGTGTGGCTAATGCAAAACAATAACATAGTAGATATATTGTAAAAGACTGACTATATTTCCCTCCCTCCTATCCCACCTCCCACTTGTTCTATTCTCTACTTTGATCCCATCCCTTTTCAAAAGTAGGTGCTTACAAATTCCTTCCCTCCCCCTTCCCTTCCCCCTCCTGCCCTCCCTTCCATCATCCCCCCTCTCATCCCTTTCTCCCCCTACTCTCCTGGAGGGTGAGATACCCTATTTAGTGTATATTTCATTCCCTCCTCAAGCCAAATTCAGTGGAAATAAGGTTGACCCATTTCCTTTTGCCTTCCTATTCTTCCTCTCCATTGTAACCATTTTCCCTTGCCTCTTATGTATGAGATAGTTTACCCCATTCTGTCTCTCCCCATCTCCTCTCATTATATTCCCCTCTCACCTCTTAATTTCACCTTTTAAGTATCATCCCTTCCTGCTAAATTGGTCTTGTGCCCTCTGTCTATGTATACCTGTAAACATGTATACACACATTCACATATGTATTCATATGCCCATATACCCTCATATATAGACATATATATATATTTCTGTTCCCTTCAACTACTGAGAAAAGTTTCATCAGTTACAATTATTGTTTGTCCATGTAGGAATGTTAATATTTCAACTTTGATAAGTTCCTTATGATTTCTTTTCCCTGTTTACCTTGTCATGCTTCTCTTGCTTCTTGTATCTGAATGTCAAATTTTCTATTCAGCTCTAGTTTTTTCATCAAGAATGGTTGAAAGTCCTCTGTTCCACTGAATAACCATATTTTCCCCTGAAACATGATACTCAGTTTTACTGGGTAGGTGACTCTTAGTTTTAATCCCAACTCCTTTGACATCTGGAATATCATATTCCAAGCCCTTTGATCCTTCAGTGTAGAAGCTGCCAGATCCTGAGTTATCCTGATTGTGTTTCCACAATATTCAAATTGTTTCTTCCTGGCTGCTTGTAATATTCTCTCCTTAATCTGGGAATTCCAGAACCTGGCTATAATATTCCTAGGAATTTTCTTTTTGGGATCTTTTTCAGGAGGTGATCGGTAGATTCTTTCAACCTCTATTTTGCCCTCTGGTTCTAAAATATCAGGGTAGTTTTCTTTGAGAACTTCCTGGAGGATGAATTCTAGGTTCTTACTTTGACCATGGCTTTCAGGTAGTCCAATAATTTTTAAATGATCTCTCCTGGATCTATTTTCCAGGTCAGTGGTTTTTCCCATGAGATATTCCACATTGCTTTCTATTCTTTTATTTGTTTGGGTCTGTTTAACAGCATCTTGATTTCTCATAAAGTCATTAGCTTCCATTTGCTCCAATCTAATTCTGAAGCAATGATTCTCCTCAGTGAGCTTTTGAGATTCTTTTTCCATCTGGCAAATTTGCCTTTTTAAGGCATTCTTCTCCTCATTACTTTTTTGAGCCTCTTTTGCCATTTGAGTTAGTCTATTTTTTAAGGTGTTATTTTCCTCAGTCAGGCTGTTGACTCTCATTTTGTAATTTTCTTGCATTGTTCTCATTTCTCTTCCCAATTTTTCCTCCACTTTTCTTCTCTTCTTCTTAAGGTCCTCTATGGCCTGTAACCAGCTTGTATTTTCCTTTGAAGCTTTTGGTGAAGGAGTTCTGACTTCACCATCTTCCTCCTGTTCCATGCTTTGCTCCTTTTTGTCCCCAAAATAGGAGTCTAATGTTGGAATCTTCTGTCTGCTTTGTTTCCTTTGCCTGGTCATGTCGCCCCTCAGTCACCTGACCCGCGGGCTTTTTGCCGCAGTAGAACTCTGCCACCAGAAAGGGGAGCTTTCATCCCAAATACTGGGGTTTTCTCAGCTGTCAGAGGTATTAGATGGGTGCCCTCTCTGAGGTCTCCACATGCTCTGGCAAGCTGGACACACACCCCAGGACCTCTACCCTAGACTGCAATCCAGATCCAAGAAGGTTAAAGCAAGAGCGATTACCCCTCAGACTGGTTCTTGGTCCCCCTACACTCTGCAGGCCAGGAGCTGAAGCTGCCACGTGTGCAGGTGTTTCAGCAGCTTCTCGCCCCGGGGGCAAAAGCCAGCACTCCCACTTACTGGGTCCCAAAGTCCAGACTGCACTGACCTCTCACTTTGTCCTCCCCAGCTATGTGTTGATAAATCTGGAAACAGCCACAGCTGCTGGTGATCTGGAGTCCCTCTGGCCTGGCGCTGGTCAGGCCCGCCCTGGGGCTAAATCCTCGGTGTGGGGCTGGGCTGGGTTCCCAGAGCACTGCGCTGGCCGATTCCTGCCTGCCAGGCTGTCCTCAGCGGGAGGTTAGCTTCTCTGTGTCATTTTGTGGGTTCTGCAGCTCCAAAGTTTGTTTAGAGTCCCCTTTTTACATGGATTGGGGAAGGTGGAAGCCAGAGCAGTAGAGAGGTCCTGCTTCTACTCTGCCATCTTGACTCCGCCCCCCCCCTTAATTTCTAAATCCTATGAACCCTGTGGTATGAAAAACAAGTTCCTCCCATTTCCTACTTAGGAGCTGTAGACTGACACCTCCAAATTTCCCCCCCATTGGAACCCCTTGTCCTGTGCATTGACTGGCTTCTCTGCTATGGCCAAGCCTGGGGTGCCCTTCTAAAGCTTTGGTGGGTGGATACTGGGATGGGAGGCTCAAGGCCACCCCTGATTAGAAAAATGCTTCTTCCTCCCACAGGTAGCTTGCTGGACTTCCTTAAAGGTGACATGGGCAAGTATCTTCGGCTGCCCCAGCTGGTGGACATGGCTGCTCAGGTGAGCTCGAGGGCTAGTTCGCAGTCCTGCGCACCCACACTTCTGACGTGTCTTCCCAATCAGTGTTTCATAGTTAAGGGTTAGCCCAAGTTCCCTCAGGCCATTCTAGCTCAGCATTTCTCCTCCTGCTCTATAAGCTTGTAGGATTTATTGTTTGAGCCATTCCTTTGAATTGTGTCTTTTAAAATTCTGAGCTCAGCTGTGACTGCTGGGTTGGCTTATGGAAGAAACTGACAAATGTGTAGATTGATTGAGAGGCAGTGAGGTATTTCAGAAAGGACGGTCTTGGATTCAGAAGGCCTGTCTTTCAGTCCTTGCTTTGCTATTTCCTAGCTGGGTGACCTCCTCTCTCAACCTGAGCATCCAAAGCTCTAAAATGAGCATAATAATATTTGTCCTACCTACATAAGGGAGCTATTAAGTGCTAGATAAGACTAAAAGTGCTTTAGAAATGTGGGCTATCAAAATTACTACTGATTCAGGCAATCCATAATTATGTATATATTAAACACTTACTGACTGAATGGAAGTCATTGAACAAGTACTATACTGTAGGGGTTCAGATATATCAGACCTGGCACCCATCCAAAGGACACATCCTTACGAAGTGGTTAATGAAGAAGAAGAGCAATTGGTGGGCCCAGGAGCCCTAAGCTTGAGCCCCAGTTCTGTCACTGACTTGCTGTCAGTTGCTGCTTCTCTTTGGGGCTCAGGCTCTTCTATCTTTAAAATGAGGGTTTAGATTTGAGGATTTCAAAGGGCCTTGGGTAGTCATTTTATCCCCCTGGGCCTTACTTTCCTTTTCTGTGAAATATGGGGTTGGATTAGGGATCTGAAGGGCTCATCCACCTCAAAATTCTGTAAGCAGAAATGGAACATGTGTGAGACCCAACCCCTCCCAGGATGGCCTGCTTCTGGCTACTTTTAACTCTCTCCCTTTCCTGTGTTAGCCAGTGGAGACCCAATTATTTGTTTTAAACTTCAAAACTTGCCTCCCTCTGGATGTATGAATAAGGTCAATGGTTTGACTCAGAAACTGAGAGGAGCCAGCATCCCCCTGGTCAGGGCTCTCCCAGAAACATGGGTTTTACCTACAGATCGCATCCGGTATGGCCTATGTGGAAAGGATGAACTACGTCCACCGAGACCTCCGGGCTGCCAACATCCTGGTGGGAGAGAATCTGGTATGCAAGGTGGCAGACTTTGGGCTGGCCCGGCTTATTGAGGACAACGAGTACACTGCCAGACAAGGTACGAAGGCCCCACAGGGAAGGAACCAGCAGGCTGGTGGGGCAGAAAGTTCTAGGGTCAGCAGACCTAGGGCTGCTTCAACTCCACCACCAATGCAGTGCATGGTCTCAGGCAAGTGACTTGCCCATTTGGTCTCCTTTATAAAATAGGAATCATAATTCCTATCCAGTTTACCAAGAGGATACTGACCTCACCTGAGGTAATAGTCAGTAATGGTATCTTGGAGAAGGTGAGATTTGGTCTAATTCTGAAGGAGAATCAAAGACATATGGATTGGGGGTGGGGAGGGAAGGTTATGGCAGGTGCAGCAAATCAGCAAATGTACCAATTGGGAAGCAAGTTAGAGAGCAGTGTAGTCCAGTGAATCTGTTGTGGCTATGGATGATTCAGCTCATGTTTTTGGGCCTGTTTTCTTCTTCAGAAAGTGGGAGAGTTGGGCTAGATGATCTTTAAGGCGCTTCCCAACTTTTAATTCCCTGCCTCACTAATAAATTCATGCCAGTCAACATCATCTCATCTGTGAAGTGAGGACAGAAACTCTTGCCCTCATCTGCTGATCAGGCCACAGGGTCTTGTGAAGACCGAATGAGATAATGGATCTAAAAATGCTTTGAGAAGCACGAGCTCTGTTCCAAGGTGACGTGTGTGCACCCTTTGAAGCCTGTCATGATCTGGGGGGAAGAGCTGCACTGGGGAACCATATTTGCCATCCTGCTATACAGGGGACACAGACACAAATGTGAAGGAGCCCCAGCCCTCAAGGAGCCATCATGTTCTAATGGAGAGACATTATGAACACATATAATATAGATAAGATACAAAGTAAGGGTAGGTACAAGGTAACCTTAGAAAGAAAGGCACTAAAAGCTAGGCTGGGTGCTGGGACAGGAAAGGCCTCCTGCAAAGGTAGTACTTGAGCTGAGGTCTGACAGAAACCAGCTGTTCCAAGGGAGAAAGGGGATGAGGGGAAAGTATCTCAGGCATGAGGAACAGCCACAACAACGGCACAGAGACAGGAGAAACTGTTGGATGGGCTGGGATAATTGAGCCCTCTGACTGCAGGAAGGGAAAAAGACTAGAGAAGTAGGAAGGACAATGTAGCCATTGTATAGAACTTTGAATGCCAAACAAAGGACTTTGTACTTGTTTCTGGAGGTGATAGGAAACCAGCAGAGTTTATTGAATAGGGGAGGGGGTGACATGATTACATCTGTACTTTAAGAGATCCTCTTCAGTAGCTGGGTGGAGGATGCTTTGGAGAAGGGAGAGACTGGAGGCAAAAAGACCAGTTAAGAGACTATTGCCATAGTCCAGGTGATATAGGATGAAGGATTGAACAACACTGGTTGCTGGTTGGGTGTAGAGAAGGGGACATTTGCAAGAGATGTTGTGGAAAGAGAAATGACAAGATTTAGCACTGTTTGTATACCTGGGGTGAGTGGGAGGGAACAGTCAAGGAAAGCTGTGGAGGGCCTACACGGGGAGGGAGTTTGGGCTAGATGCCATTTGATGGCCTTTTCAACTGTGAACATGTGATTCTGTAACATCTGTGTAGCCAGAAAGTCCCCAGCCTCAGTCCCCCTAGGGATAGAGCAGCTTCTCTCTCTTCCCTTAAACACCTTTCTCTTTTAGGTGCCAAATTTCCCATCAAATGGACAGCCCCAGAAGCTGCCCTATATGGTCGATTTACCATCAAGTCTGACGTGTGGTCCTTTGGAATCCTGTTGACTGAGCTGACCACCAAGGGTCGAGTGCCATACCCAGGTAAATAGAGTGCAGGGTTTTGGGTGGGGTGAGGTGCTGTCATCAGGACTGTGGAAAGCGACTGCCTCAGGCACCCCCAGGACCAGCATGCAGCCAAAAATGCAACAGGTACAATTTATTTTGCGTATTTCTGTTCTTGGTTGACCTGGCTTCTGTGGCCACATAATTCCCCTTAACCTTCTCCCACTCAAAATTTGCTTCTGGCACTTTTGCTAACTTAGGAAAGTCATGAGTATGAACAAGCTAGAATGTGATCTTTCATGAGGAAACTTGCATTTTTACAAGGGGTGGTGACTTAACCTAAGGGAACCTAAAGGAACAAATGAAAACCAAATGGTAGAATTATAGGCACCAGCAAGGGAATAGGGGGTCAGGAAGAAACTGCCCAGTGACTTTTATATACCAAATTGTCCTGAATATGGGCTTCACCTAGGTATAGACAGTAACACCTCTTTTCACACCCCCCTTAAAAAAAGATCATTTTGAGAAGAAAAAACCCCCAGATATACTTCAGGGAATCCATGATTTCAAATGAAGTGTGTGTTCTCTCCATTGATGTAGCTTTGTAGACAGTCTTCATGGTTGGCTATAGACAGAAAAATGTATCCTTAGTGGGGTTGAAAAAATAATTTTTATTGTGAAAGTTGCAGAGGTAGATGGCTGAAAAAGAATTGAGAACTGAAAAAAAAAGGGGCAGCTAGGTGGCACAGTGAATAGAGCACTGGCCCTGGAGTCAGGAGGACCTGAGTTCAAATCTGGCCTCAGACACTTAACACAAAAACTAGCAATGTGACCTTGGGCAAGTCACTTAACCCCAATTGCCCTACCTTCCCCTCTCCAAAAAGCAAAACAAAACAAAACAAAACAAAAGAATTGTGAGCTGTGCATACTTGGTCTTGAGTAGTCTCTACCAGGAATCACTGGCAAATTTTCAGACCTACAGTATACTCTGAAGGGGAAAAAAATCACTAAGAAAGGAATAAGACCCAACTGCTAATTTAACATTCAGTTATCACCAGGTTAGTGATAGGTGGATAAAAACCCTCAGGTTTTCTACATGCCCTGTTTGAGGAAGAAAGTGTGGCCTATATTAAGAACAACAGGGTGAATGCCTGAGGCCAGCCCTATCACCAGCTGTGGGCTCCTGTTCCTCATCAGCCTGGAGCAACCTAGAAGGCACTAAGGAAGGATGGCTTGGTTCTGGGGGTGTCTATAAACAGGGGCTGTGCCCTGGGAATAATCCAAGGAAGAAGCTGAGGCAACCAGATGATGTGGCATCCGGAGAGATGCTGTCATATGGGCTTGATATCCCAGATGAAGGGGATGATGGTCCCTCTGTACTGTGCTTGGGTCAGAGCACATTGAGAACACCAGATCTGAGGAAGGACATTAGCAGGTCTGAAGAATGTTCAGGGGAAGATGGTAATGACAGTGAGGAAACAGGAGATCATATCATAAGAGAATCAAATAAAGCCCGTTAGGGGTGTTTAGCTTGGAGAAGGAAAGACTTTATTATTATCTTTATCTTCAAGTATTTGAAGTGCTGTCCAGTGGAAGGGGGATTAGACTTGTTTTGCTTGGCCCCAGAAGGCAGGACAGAGGCTGGATGACTACACATTAGCAAAGCCTTCTGTGATTTCTTCTCTGTGATTCTAATGGACTCTGTGTCTAGAAGAGAGGAGGGAACCTCCCTCTCCTGCCCCCTTCAGTCTTCCTCCTCTCACCCTCGTCCACAGGCATGGTAAACCGGGAGGTGCTGGACCAGGTTGAGCGAGGATACCGGATGCCCTGCCCACCAGAGTGCCCTGAATCCCTGCATGACCTCATGTGCCAGTGCTGGCGAAAGGACCCTGAAGAACGGCCCACCTTTGAATACCTACAGGCATTCTTGGAGGACTACTTCACATCCACAGAGCCCCAGTACCAGCCTGGGGAGAACCTATAGAGTTGGGCTGGGGCCCTGGTGCCAAAGACTCCCTCTTGTCCCTTAGGATTGCCCTGAGGGCTTGCTGGGCCAGAGGCCTATCCAGCTGAGACCATGGTGCTGTAGCTATGGTGGGCTCTTCCCAGAGCTTGGGCAATGGGCCACTTCTTCCCCCCTTGCCAGGCCAAAGGGACTTGGTCACCCCCTCCCTGCCAACAGTGATGATGATTTTGCCCTGGAGGTGAGCAGCAGTGAGGTGGTGGCCCCAGAGCTGCCAGTGATGGAGCTGAAGGGCTGAATGTCTGAGCCTTAGGCCTACTCTGCCATGGGCGTTCCAGCTCCTAGCCTCCCTCTGCTCATTGGGAGGATGGAGGGACCACATTCTTGGAGCAGATCTCAGGCTGATGGCTCAGCACTGAAGGTCAACGTGGGCACTGAAGACCCCTTTCCCTTCCCTAGCGTATCCCTTGTCACTCATTCCCTCCTTCTCAGAAAAACCATGTTCCCTTTCCTGGGCTAACTGCCTTGTCTGGTGTTACCAGCCAGTACAACAGGTTCTTATGGAAAAAAGAACTTGGGGCATTTCTTGGGTGGAATAGGGATAGTCAGAGCCTTTTCTGCTCACAGCTGAAAACTGGGAATAGCCTGAGCCCTTCTGAGCTGCATCTAGCTCAGCCCAAAGGGCCTGGAGCCTCCCAGGTGAGGGAAAGGCCCGTGTCTGGCTCAGTGCAGATCAGGCTGCAGAGAATCAGTCTTCCAGTCCCTGTCCAGTCTAGTCTCCTTCCTTCAACAGTTAACACCATAGGACTTGTCCATTAGAAAATCATGATGAAGATATCTTGTTGGTATTTTTTGGGACCTCATGTTGAGGACTCTCCTCTTCTCCCTAAAACTGGTCGAACATTTCTGACGGATGCTTTCTCTGAGATCCCTCCCATTGAATGTTTGGCTGTGGTCAGCAAACTTCTGCTCAGTGTTTAGGCCTAGTAATTATCAAACCCTTTCCCCCACCTCCTTATCCTGATTTATTTATTCCCAGCTTCTTGCTTGTGAACTGCCCAAAGATCTCCTTTTCCAAGTTGAAGAGCCACCTCTAATCCAAGGGTCCTTCAGGGCTGCAGGGCTCATTCCTTTCTCACCCTTTACTCATGCCCTGCCAATCCATGGGGTTAAGAGATCTTGCTGCCCCTAGCCATTGTGCTTGAAACCCCTTCAGGAAAGCTTAGCCAAGAAGTCTCCTTTGCATTAGAGTTGGCCTTTTTTTTCATGAGGGACTAAATCTTAGAGTTCTAAGGGCATCTTGGAGGACTCAACCCATCATAGTTTCACTCTTCACCTCATCACAGATCCGCAGCAGATCCTGATCCTTTGGGGCTGCAGGCTTTCCAATCTTCCTTCCCTCCTTCCAAACCAGTGTGATGTCTCCAGGGTTCTAAATGGGATGCCCACTGAGCACTGGGCTCCATCATTAAAGGCTGGCATAGAATCCTCACTTGATCCCTCCCATGCTTTCCACTCATTCCCCCACCTCAAGAATATTCTTCCTCCAGGGTGGGACTTCTAAGTTGGGGAGGAAGGAGGTAGAATAGGGGAAGAGCCGGAAAAGTCTGGTTTTTATCACAGGGGCAAAACAGCTGGGGACTGGTCAGTAACAGTTAGTGGTCTCAGTCCATCAGAGTTCTCTTCTTATTCTGAACTCAGTACTTGTTGTCTATAAAGATTTTTTTCCAGTTCTGACTAGGTGACTTAAGGCTCAAAGCCACAGAATGTCAGAGCTAGATCGGCTAGTCTAATGACCCCCTTTTATGGGGGATGAAACTGAGGCCCAAAAGAGGGAAAAGAACTTTTCCCAGGTCACACAGTGAATTAGTGGCAGGGGTAGGACTTGAGAAACTGGAAACATCATAACAGGCTGAGAATCTGACAGCTTAAAGCCTGTTTCCAAAGCTGAGAATTCGATGGTCTTTGTCCCTGGGAGATGCGTACAGAAGCAGTGCCAGAGATGACCAGTTATACCCTCAGCCCCTCCAATGTGGTACACATCAGACATTCTTAGCACCCAATGACCAGATATGTGGTGGTTGAGAGGGGAAACCCAAGATGGCCACAGAGAAATTGGGGGAGGGAGAAGGGAAGAGGTTTGGTGTCTTTTTTTTTTTTTTTTTTGGTGAGGGAGGGAAGTTTTTTTTTTTTCATAGTCTCTGAGCTGGAAGTGACCTTAGAAGTTCTACAGTCCAACCCCCTGTCAATATCCCTAAACTTGCTACCTTTAAAATCATTTAGATGTGCCAACAGAACTTGGACCCACTCCTCCAGGTCATGAGGCAGGAGGAAAGTGGTGGGGCCTGACTGAAGGAATCTAAAATCTGGTGACAGAAACAACTGTCAGAGATAAGGGAACCTAGCCCCAGAGTCTTCCCTGGGTCAGAACACCACCTGACAGGCCTTGCATTTCTTCTAGACCCTGAAGGCTCACTGCCGTTTTGGGCTAGGTCTTCCTCACTCCTATCCCTCCTTCACCCCCCACCCCCACCCCTCACCTCCCATCTTCCCATCAAGCTTGTCTTTCTAGGCACAGACCCTGACAAGGTTGTTAACACTGATGGCAACAGGGGGTGGAGGGAGCAGCATTTCTTCAGAAACTCAACTTTGCAAAAGAGGTCCTCAAAAGGTTGAGAAGCCAAGGTTGGCATGTGTGTGTGTATGTGGGTGCATGTGTGTAGCTGTGTGTCCATATTTAACATGTAAAAAAATCCCTTGGGGAACATTGTACATTACTTTCTTTCTATTCCACATCCCCCAGTGGTAGGCCCAGTCAGTCATCCCTCCCACCTCCCAGTAGTATAGCAATAATGACCACAGGCACCCTGGGGTTCACTTGCCCAGTGATGGGTCAGCCCAGTGCCTGGGGCTGCACATCTGGGGCTAGTCTCTCCAATCTGCACCAATCAGCTGAAAATGCAGGCTCAGGCCCAGGGAACCCCAGGAGGAGGTGGCTGGGATTTCTTGTGCCAACCAGGCCTTACCTACAAGGAAGGGCATTGGCAATGGCCTCCCTAGATGCCCCAGCCAGTTCTGAGGGTTTCACCACTTCCATTCTTCAATCTCCTCTCCCCCACCCCCAGCCAATAAAGAGGCAATTTGTTACCTAATGAAACTGTACCATAACGATTGCTGTCACTGTCTGGATGCTTTTTAGCATTCCTGTCCTGAAGAACTCGGTCCCTTACTACAAGAGGTTCTGAAGCTCTCATTTTTTAAAGCAGTGTTTTGTAAATTCCAGATGACTATGCAGAGGCCTTGGGGTCTCTCGCCCTCACCCAGGTTTGGCTGTGTGGAGCGTTCAGCCTTGGTGAGGGGGCAGGGAGGGAGGGATGTTTTAAGAATTGCAAAAAGGTGGTTTGTAAATACTTTGCATTTTGTCTGATTAAAACACAAACAGACCTCACTGGTGCAAAATAGTATATTTATGTGTATGGCGGGGAGAAGAGGGCGTGTGTACCTCTCTCTGTAGGCGTTTGTGCACATCTGTATACGTGTTGTCTCCAACATCAGTCATCTCTCTGATACCTCACTGGTGACCCTGGGTCATCAGAGGCCATACTGGCACAGCCAAAGCAGCTGCAACACCCCACTGTACTGAAAAGTCTTTAAATAAGGATCTGGTTGCTATCTGAGGACTGACCTGATTAAGTTCAAAGGCACTTCCACAGTGGCTATAACATCTCATGAAGACATCCCTGTGCCCTGGGATCTGTATCAAATAATCCCTTAATAAAAGGATTTGTTCTGTAAAACTTGGACTCAGTCAAAAGACTGCACTTGAGGACCTAGAGGGCCACATGTGGCTTCAAGGCCACAGGATCCCAACCCCCCCCTCCCCCTCCCTGCTGATTCCCTGCCAGGGCCTAATCACTATGGAGCTCCCTCTCCAGGCCTTCCTCTGCACTTCTAATCCTCATTTCTTCTTCCTTCTCCCCATTCATTCTGAGTCCTCATATTTTCTCATTTCTCCTAATCTTTTCTTCTGCATTGCTTCCTATTTCCCATTTCTCTTCCCAGACAAAGGATAGGAAAACCCATAATGGATGCTCAGACAAGACTGGGATTGAGCCACGGTTCAACCAGTTCATGGAAAGGTTTTACCAAGCATTTACTGCACACAGAGGCCATTGCCGTGAAAACAAAACATGGAAAGGAATTCATAGCCTAACATAGTAAGCCACCGATTCTCACCAGCAACTCCATGTGACCAGAGCCTGGGTTTGGGGGGCCCTTGTCCTCATTACTGAAAAGGGGATGTTTAACATTGGTGACCTTGAGAAGGTCATTTCATTCCTTTGTACCTTCCAGTTTCCTCTATAAAATGTGGATAATTAATAGGGGAGGCAGCTTGGTACAGTAACGAACAATGGCATTAGAGTCAAAGGACCTGGGGTAAAATACCCTCTCCGCTATGGCCTTAGAAAGGTCATTTAACCTCCAGTTTCCTCACCTGTAAAACGAGTGAGCTGGACTAGTCCCTTGCTACAAGGATCCCCCTTAGAATTATGATTCTATAATGATTAGCACTGAGCTCTTACCTCCATTTTGGGGGCCATATGGATGTCCCTAGGATAACTGGTTCCCCTCCCCTGTCTTGTGGTGCCCTCTGGTGGGGGCTGCTGGAATTCAACAGACAAAAGTTATTTCTCCTACTTGCTGCATCTCTAAGAACACCCTGAGAAAACGCACATAAGCTTTGTCTAAAAGACAAAGAGCCCGGGGAGGATTCATAGAGAGACCCTACAAAGTCTTGAGTTAAGAAGCTTGAAGGTCAGGGAGACCCAGCCCAGATAAAGGAAGCCCAGCTGTGACAAAATTGTGGGCAAAGAGCAAAAATGGGAGGAGAGACCTAGGTTCTACTTTAAGCATTGTTACTAACTGGTAATGTGACCTTAGACAAATCACTTCTCTCTGGGCCTCTATTTCTTCTCTGTACTATATGGTCAGTAAGAGCCCTGACATCTGCAATGGTAAGTAGGGCTCTTCTGCCTCCCCTCCTCTCCACACAATTTCCTGACTTGGGTTGCATTCTGTTACCACACATGATTCCTCTAGGCTTACTGCCATTTAGTCATAAAAATCAGTGGTGGTGTAAGGAGTCCACAAATCACTTAGAGTCTGAAGACCAAAGTTTATAAAGCTTTTATTAAACATCTTAAACAGCTGTGCAATTGAGCCAACCAAAAATAAAACAATGTTTTAACCAGCAGCCCTTAAATTTCAAAAAAATGTTGCTGTTAGGTCCAATTCCCCCGGTGGTGACAAGCACCAAGTTCAGTCCTCTGCCCGGGTCACCTCCCACTCCTCAGTCAATCCAAAGGAAGATGAGTGAGTGGATCAGACTGGAAGCATATTAAGAAAAACAGTCTTCTTCCTGGGTGTTTCTGTGAAGAGACAAAGCCCAGGGGCCCCAGCATGGAACAGAAGCGGCCATTTCTTATCACTTCTCCCGAGTTGTCCATTCAGGCTGATGTGTTGTCGAGCTTCTGTCCTTCCCAACAATCTCCACCATTGTACGATATCAACTTTGCTAGTGATAAATTCCTAATTCAATACACAACATACATTCTTCCCAGCTAATAAAAACAAGACAATCCCCCAAGCAAAACCACTGATTGCTCATCACCATTCTGAAAGCACAAACCTGCTCTCCAACCTGGTCATGTGGGAATCAGCAGATTTAAAGGAACTGGGACAAAGATAAAAAACCCCAATAGCTCGTAGTACTGCCCCTAAGAAAGGAGAGCCCTGTAAACTCTAGAAATTGGGGAGGGATGTGACTGGGGGAAGACTGTTCTGATAACCAGGAACTATTGCAAGAGTGATACCGTTTCTTTTAGAAAAAGAAACAGGAAAGTTAAATGTGGACAGCACTGAAATGCCAAAATACATTTCATTCTAGCCTACTGAGCAGGAAGCTGGAGCTCCCACGTGCCAGTGGCTTCAGTGAAGAGCTGGGGTTTCTGCAATTATGAGACCTTTGTTGACAATAACTCAAGTGGCCCAATGGGCAATATAAGGCTGAGAGGCTGGAGAGAAGGAAACTAACTGCACTCCAGATAAGGTTCATCTAGGTTAAAAACAAGATGTGAATTCTGCTGCCACATAATGGAGATCCCTGGATCAGCAGAATTAGGCTGGCCATGTTGGGTCTGGTCCCCTGGCAGGATCTGAGATGAAAGGATGATCATCCAGTCAGTGAGGTGGAGGAATGAAGGCAGGAAAGAAAAACAGCAACAACCACTGACCACTGCTGGGCTTCAAACCAAAAGCACAAGGTGGTGCTGTTGTTCACATCATAAAAAATTGGAAGTGACATGTCACAGGTGAAGGATGCCCAATCAGGAATGTACTAATCTAGTCTACACAGACGTGCAGGAAGCCTGTGATCAATCATATTGTGACCATCCTTTACCCTTGGGTTCTCATCTTTAAAGCCAATCAATTAGCAGCACATGAGGATCCTAAGTCCCCACTATCCTGGGATCGTGAGCTGATTCAGGGAGGTGGGAGCCAGTGCAGTGATATAAGAAACAATTCCCCCAACAGCTGTAACAGATGAGGAACAAGGCTGCCAGGAAGACCAAGGCACAGATGGTGCATGGCTTCCGCTCCAGGAGGAAGCTCAGAAGGTAGAAGCCCATGAACATCGAGTGACTGAACCAGAGAGCTGGGTTGAGGGGCTTTGGGATGAGCAGGACAGGCAGTAACCACTGGAGGCAGTACATGGTCTCTGCTGGGCAGGGGAGGAGAGGCACAGGGCCCACAACAGCAAGCGAACTCTATCTGCTGCTTTGATTTCGTTTCCACTCAATTTTCAACGCCTTCTCCAACGTGTCAAGGAGCACCAAGCTGTCCCATATTCTGCAGATATAAATTAAAAAGAAAAACACAAAACACTTATTGGGGGGAGGGTGATTAGTTCACCATAATGAGTAACAAAAGTATTTACCTGTAGTTCTGTGAACTAGAGAACTCAACCAATGTAATCATACTCATTTTATTCAGGGATCAAATCCCATTGAAATTCATCACAAATGATAGAAAAGGTTTTCTTGTAAATTTTTTTTCTAAGTTGACAGGATTTCAAGATAACAAATGGAGCCACTCTTTGAGTTTATGATCTGCCCAGAAGCCCTTTAATCACATTCCATATTTGTCAGTGCTGGCCAACTCCTTTGAAAGTTATCATGGAAAAAATAGATAGTAGAGAGAGACAATGCTGAGCAGCAAAATCAAAACAGATTTTGCTTTAGTCTCATCAGACTAAAGTCCTCATCAGCTACAAGGTAATCAAGGAGGTAACAAGAAAACTCTCCCACCAGCCAAATGTGGCTTATCTTAAAGGTCAACTTCCCTGGATGTTACCTGCCTTTGTAACTTCAAGAGGATCAAACAGGGTCAGTCAGACCCTGGGTTCCAGTAGCGTATAATCTTATACATAAACATAATTAAAATAATCACCAGTAGTCCTCTGAACTGGCCCCTCACCCCGTCCTGTTTGTCAGGGACAGATTAACTGTGGATTATCTATATGTTATATTTTGTTAATTACATTTTCAAATGGTTTGGGCTCTGAGTGTGACACCACTACACTACTACATGCTGCTTCTGATGTTCTTCTAAATAGCTGGTTAATTCCTTTAGATACTGATCATGTATAAAAAGGCAAAAAGACCCTGACCCAAGCTTCCTATGCTCCGTATAGGCTCCTAAGGATACACCAATGATTTATGTATTCCTTCTTGACATGATGCCTATCCCAGATAATATAAACAATCCTTTTCTTTCATTTATTCTCAAAGACTTATTGTCTACCATATAAATATTCCCACAATGTCGTTGAGGAGATATAAAGATTAAATGAAAAAAAAAAAAGATTAAATGGGACATCAGTTGGCATGGAGTTTATAATCTAGAAGCCTCTTAAAAGTCAGCTTTGGGGCGGCTAGGTAGCGCAGTGAGTAAAAGTGCCAGCCCCGGAGTTAGGAGGACCTGAGTTCGGTTCTGGCCTCAGACACTTAACACCCACACACACACACAAAAAAAACTAGCTGTATAACCTTGGGCAAGTTACTTAACCCCAATTGCCCTCCAAAAAGAAAAAGAAAAAAAAAGTCAGCTTTTTAGGAGAAGGGGCCTGAGATGGGTTGAAAACTAAGAGAAAAAACTGAGTGAAGGCTATAAGTGACTAGTCACTGACAGTATTGCCACCTTACTAATTTTGTTTTCAGAGGCAGAAACTACATTTCAACTAATATCTGGAGAAAGCCAGAAAGATCTGTGACTTGTCCTACCACCTGAGCAACCTTTGCCACCACTTTACACTGGCACAAAGTGCTAGGTGAGGTCACCCAGAAGACACTGTAACTAATCTTTAACAAGCCAAGGCAACCTGGTTCACTATAAAGTGGTGCCTTCGTTCATATGGGCCAATGGGGAAGAACTTGGTGACTGACTCAGAGTTTATTACTGGTTGCCCAGCTACGCTTGAGCTTTGTAACACTGAAGGAAAAAAGGATCTAGTCTCTGCCCTTTGAAACAGTGACTCCTAAACATTTCACAGAACACTATTGAAGCTTTACTAAGGTTTAAAAGGGAACTAAACCAGATACTTGTTTAGAAGACAAACCCTCTTCCAAGGTGCTATTCTCAATATAAATTTGTTGTTGTTCAGTTATGTTTGACTCTTTATGACTCCAAAGATACTGGAGTGGTTTGTCATTTCCTCCTCCAGATCAATTTATAGATGAGGAAACTGAGGCAAACTTGGTTAAGTGACTTGCCCATGGTCACAAAGCTAGTGTCTAAGGCAAGATTTGATCTCAGGAAGATGAGTCTTCCTGACTTCGGGCCCAGCACTTTATCTATGCTACCTAGCTACTGGAACATGGTCTAGTTTGAGGCATCACACGTGGGCCCCCAACACTCCTGAGCATGACCCAAACCAGGTTAAAATGGAATTGGGAAATATTTAACAAAATTAATAAATATACAGATAATAAAATAGATAATATTAATATGTGGTTGGCCCACAGGGATCCTTACATATGTGTAAGTGGCCACTGTTTCTTCTGGGTTTGACCAGTTGTATAGTCGGTTTTGAAGGCTAAACTTGGCATCACAGGGTACTCGAGTTAAAGTCCCAGGCCTAGCTACTTGACCACAGGCAAGTTGTTTCCCCACTGAGTCTCACTGTCCAGAGGGTTGTTATGAAGGAAGTGCTTTGTAAATCTTAAAGTGATATAGAATTAATTAACATTACTGGCAATGAGATGGATGGGACCCACTGCATTGTAACAGAAAACATCCCTGTGACTTTGTACACGGTTTTATCTGCCTCTTAGGACCCTGATTCCCTGAGAGCTCAAGTAGGAAAGGGAGCTAAGGAGGGGGCCACCCTCTAGGGTGGATTTGAAGTCAGGGGACCTGGGTTCAAGTCGGCTACCTTCTGCCTATGTGAGTTGAGCCTTAGGTTTCTTGTCTGTAAGAGAAGGGTGTTGGACAAGGTCCCCTTTCAACTTTAAACCTCTGATCCTATGCTATGCACAGTTACTCCTTGCATAGGGAAATCTTCAAAACCTTATTCTTGGTTGATTCTGCTCCTGACTGCACCTGGAGGCAATCTCTTTTCCTCACCAAAAAAAAAAGCTCTCCACCCAGGTGTGTCTGTGTGGAAGGCTGAAGAGTGCTGACTCCTCCTGAGAAGGCTTCTTGATGCATGGCAGATAGTCTCAAGAAAAGGATTTTGAGGAGTCATGACATGTAGGTCTGAGTTGGGCAACTCTGGCCGAGTCTTACTTTACATCTCTGAGCTTTATCCTCCTCATTTTACAAACAAGAACACTAAGACCTGAACAAAGTTGTTGGGAGGTAAGCAAAGAGTGGAATTTAGGCCCACTACAATCAGACACTGATCTTGGGCTCAATCTTGCCTTTTTTTTTTTTTGAGTACTGGCAAGTGTAGGGAAAACCTAACAGACTTATTTCCTTTAAATAAGAGTTCCTTTAATGCTTTTATAATGTGATGTGATTTACAAAATTCTCAGGAATTCAGTTACTGTATGAAATGAGGTACATTTGCCTTTTGGGATCAACCAGTGGTTTGCCATAATGTATGTATCAGTATCTCTGGAAAATCTCCAGTTACTCTGCATCAAAGACAAACTAACTACCTGAGCCTGCTTCCAGAAAAGGGAGCAGAATTTTACAGGTAGGAGATGAGTGACAATAAAGGGTTATCTTCCAGGAATATGGACACTAGTTAGAAAAACTAAATGGCTTTAAAACTGCAGATAATAAAATGTTTCTCGGGTTGTTGGAATAAACCATTTCTCTACCTGAGTAACAATTTCCACAGAAGAAGCACCGTAGGTTACCCAAATGATATCTGAGCCTGGCTGCTGGATGTCAACTCTATAGAATCTCATGCTGTCCTTTTCCATGAGCTGCTGACAGCCACCATGGGAATCTGTGTAGTGCAGGAGAGAAGAAAACACTTCCTCTTTGCCAAGAGGCATGTTCATGCCAAGGTCAGCATGGAATTGGCAGAGTGAAATGAAAAGTAAACCAATGCTTTCTGAAAACCCAACAACCAGGCAACAGGGTGGAGTAAAGAAAACCATACGATCTGGGCAGAACTACAACATTCTGAGTTATGTGCCAGAGGGATGCACAAATACATTTTAAATGGGGACCACAACCAAAGGGTTAAAGAACTGAATACTTTAAAAAAGGTTCCTATCATAATCCATAGCAATAGCCAATAAAACACAGGAAGGTCTTGGCTTCAGAGCTGGGGTACATTCCTACCTTTGTTCCAGTTTCCAAATGCCCTATTCTTATAGCTGCCAGCTAAATAATTATTTCAATATCAACAAAGCCAGTTTACTTAAGATTTTAGAGTAAAGAAGACAAGTTCACAAACTCCATTCCAGTCCAGCAGGTCTGCTCAGTGACTCTGGCATAAATGACTCTCATTTCTGCCCCCATGCCTATTTATTTCTCCTCCTTTCCTATCATCTCTATAATCAAACTTATGGCCTTCCCTCCACCATCTTACCAGAATTTTTTTCATTCTTCAATTTAAGAAGTTCCCCTTCTGCACTGGCCCCAGAGTCGGGATGACCTGGGATCAAATCCGGGCTCAGATACTTAGTACCACACCCAGAAATAACTGGCCGTGTAACCTTGAGCAAGTTACTTAACCCCAATTGCCTAAAAATAAAAAAGTTCCCTTTCCTACCTTGGAGTCATATACAAACAAATTAAGAGAATCTCAGAATTGGAAGACTCCTCCAGGACTCTTTAGTCCTGCTTCTTAACTTGAACAGGAAATGCCCTCATGGTATACTGGAAAGAATGCTGGGGAGCAGCTGGGTGGCACAGTGAATAGAGCACTGGCCCTGGAGTTAGGGGGACCTGAGTTCAAATCTGGCCTCAGACACATAACACTTATTAGCTGTGTGACCTTGGGCAAGTTACTTAACCCCAACTGGCCTGCCCTCCCCCTCCAAAAAGCAAAAAAAAAAAAAAAATGCAGGACTTGGAAACATGAGACCTAGGTTAAGAACTATGATTTTTTTTTTTTGCTTTTTTGAGGGGGAAGGCAGGGCAATTGGGGTGAAGTGATTTGCCCAAGGTCACATAGCTAGTTTTTGTGTTAAGTGTCTGGGGCTGGATTTGAACTCAGTCCTCCTGACTCCAGGGCCGGTGCTCTATTCACTGCGCCACCTAGCTGCCCCCAGAACTATGAAATTTTTTAACACTTCTAGTCTAGTCTATAAAATGTGGGAACTGGTTAGATAATCTCTTTGGTCCCTTTCAGCTCTAAACCTAAGATCCTAATCTAAACCTAATGATCCTACTTACCTTCCTTTTGGGGAACCAAATGAGTTGACTGCACTGAATATGGTTTATCTTAAGCACCAACTTCCCTGGATGAGCTACCTGCCTTTATAACTTTAATAGGATCAAACTACTGGCTATTCTCTGAAACCAAGCTTCTCTAGATCCAAGATCTCACCGAACAATTACTTATTCCTATATTTCTTTCGGTACTTCCTAGTCCTGAACTCCACCTTTCCATTTAGTCAGGTAACTAATAAAGCACAACACTCATAACTCTCCTACACTTATGATCTGTCCCTAGGCTTACATACCTTACTAGGCATTTGTTCACCTGCCAAAGACATAGGTGGGGTCAGAGGATGTGCCATTTTCTTTTACAAATTCATATCCCTTAGTCATAACGGAAGCTACTACTCTGAGTGTAAAGATCCCCACCCACCACTTTAAGGATCTAATAGGGCAACTATCATGCAGGTAATGCTAGTAAATCTCTCATGCCAAATGTCTCTAAAAGTATCCTATTATTTATCACATTATCCTCCCTTGTTACTGACAAATGAACCCTAAAGAATTCTGCTGAACCCACTTGTTTCTAGGAGGAAAAGACAAAAGAATGGTATATGAGTTCTGGCTCTGCTACCAGCTTTGTGACTCTGAATAGATAATTTAATCCTTCTGATCCCTCAGTTTCCTCAAATGTAGACTGAGTAAACTGGAAAATATGGTTTCCAATCCTTTGGTTCTAACACTCTATGACAGGCTTAAAAATACTACAACAACTGCAGATCCTTACAAGAGAGGTTGAGTAAGTAAGAAGTGGGCAAACATGGAGCTCTTAAAACACTGGAAAAGTCTTTCTTAGACCAAATGAACCAGATTGCTATCATGTCTTAAAGACTGCTCACCCAAGAAAAATGGAGCTCTTTCTGAAACCTGTCAACCTTTGCAGATTTAGAGATCAATGCTCAAAAACTTCTCAGGTTTCTTCACAGCTCTCAAAGAATTATGAGCATACCAAAACTTGTATAACTACTTAATGAAATCCTCATCCTAAGGGCCTTCCTCTGGATATTTTCCAGGTTATCAATTTATCTTTATCAGTATGCCCAGAACTGAACACAATGCTTCAGTTGAGACCTGACAGAGGCAGAATAAATTGAGGTGAGATTATCACTCACAACTGTATTAGCTTTTGTTGTTTTTTGCTGCCACAATTCAATGTTGATTCATGGAGCCTGTGGTTTACTGAAACTTCCAGTATTCCTTTTTCAGAGCATGCCTCCCTCATCTTGTACTTATGTAGCTGATTTTTCATACCCAGGTGTAAGACTTTATGTTTATCTCTACTGCATTACATCTTATTAGATTCAGCTCAACGCTCATTTGTCAAGACCCTTTTGGTTCCTGACTGTCATCCACTGTGTTAGTGTCACTCCCAGTTTGGTGTCATCTGCAAACGGGCTAAGCATACCATCGATGCTTTTATTCAAGTCATTGATAAAAATTTTAAACAGCCCTAGGGACAAGCATAGATTACTGGGGAACTTTGAGACATCTTAGCTGAATCTCACAAAATCACATTTTTAGTATTTGAAAATATTATTAAATATAGTATCCTATGTTTACTTCAATCCTTTTCTCCTACTGAATATTTACTGAGCACCTAATACATGCAAGGCACTGTGTATGTAAGGGGGTGTGTCTTCTCTCATCCATTCAGGATGTCCCATTAATATGGCTTGTCATCTTTTCTCTCAGATGAGGTGGCATGTGGAAGGACTGGAAGAAGAAAAGAGTTACTTAAGGGAGCAGGTGACAGCAATAATTTTCTGAAATGGGATAGTGATGGGACTAGGTTGTTTTCAAACAGGTCTCTTGCTGAGCATTTATTTCCCAATTAATCATTTCTGCTGGGAGCCACAATCCCAACCAATGATGTCAACTTTATAGGAGAGGGAAATGAGGTTTTCACCAGTAAGTCACACATATAAAGAAGTTTAACAATATTTTGTTTTAATTGGTGTCCTCTATGGCTCCCCTATATATGATCCAGAGTAATGCTATCACTATCCTCTCTACAGGGCTTCTCTTGTTTTTCAAACACACTTAATTTCAGAGAATTCCTAATTCACGAAGTCAGTCTAATAGCACATGATGCTTGATATCCCCAAAGTGAAAGATCTTAGCTGGAATGTGAATATTCCAAAGTCTGGTTGGAAGAATTCACAAGAAAAAGTCAGGTTAAGATTTCTCTTTAAAAGATACTTTACAGATGCTAGCAAAACTTCACTTCTGTGGTTTACTAATAAAACTATCAAAGCTGATCCTTGATATTACTTGGTAACCATAATCACAGCTAAGATTTCCAAAGAATAGACCAATGTTTAACTGACCATTAGCTGTTATGAAAAACCTACTATTTTCAGTATCCTGGTCATATGTTTAAGAGACTTTCTGACACAATCTTTGACACTGTGGCAGAAAGGGCAGATAGACTGGTTGAGCAACATCAAGCGGGTTATAGACAGAAGTTCTCTCAAAAACTTTACAGACCTCTGCAAAAGATAAAACAAGCATTTTCTTTTTTTTTTAAAGCAATTGGCCAGTTATATAAATTATATATGTTATATAAATTATATAAATATATATTATATATACAAGTTATATAAATAACAGCCAGTTATTTCTGAGTGTGGTGCTAAGTATCTGAGCCCAGATTCGATCCCACGTCATCCCGACTCTGGGCCGGTGCTCTTACTCACTGTGTTACCTGGCCGCCCGAAAACAAGCATTTTCATAACAGAAACAGAAAGTAGATCTGTTTCTCAGGACCGAGACTGAACAATGTCCTAGATTTTACCTTTACTACCTTTAGGGAAAATATAAAAGTCTAGTCTAAAATATAAAACAGGAAAGGTTCTAAAAAAACCCCTAAACCTGTTCCTTTGTGTCTCTCTCCATGCCTATACCTTCACATCTCTATCTGCAAATTCAGCTAATATTCCAGACTTTGCAGCTGTCTCCTTTAAAAATAAAATAATGTATTTTGAAAAGTGTTGAAAAGAGTTGACTATCCCATTCAACTTCTTAGATGCTCTCATACCCACAAGACAGACAAGCCATGAAACAAAATAAAATAAGCTTCATGATCCAGCTGGTATTAATGTGTTACTCAGCAAGGATGGAGTAATAAGTAAAGCTAGAGTAGGTTAAACAGTGGTGTCAAACTCAAATAGAAAGGGAGCCACTAAACCATACATAAGGATCCCTGCTGCTGCAAACTGACTCAGGAAATTACATATTAGCACGACCTATATGCTATTGAATTTTTATTTATTTTGTTAAATATTTCCCAAATACATTTTAATCTGGTTTGGGCCATATTTGGGAATGTTGCATAGCCACATAATTGATACCACTGGCCTAGAATAACAATGTCCTTTCAGATATATTCATGGAGTATGGTTGTGTTCTAAGCAGCAACAAATAGATCAACAGTTAATTAATGAATAAGTACTTATTAAGTGCCTATTATGCACCAGGCAATATATTAGGCATCAATGAGACAAAGGTATTTATTTTCTTGCTTAATGCACTATGAGAGGGGGCTCATTTCTCCCTTTAACATTATAACTCAATAGCATTCATTACTTCTCTAGTGACCCTAAACTGTACTGTTTCCCAACAGCTTTCAGCCAGTAACTACAAAACAAAGCCATTATATCATTCCACTCTACATTAAAACTACTTACTCACTTACAAAATTACTCTAATGTATATAGCTAATTGGTGTGAATAAAACTGCTCTGTGTTGGACAGGCAGACCAACAGCCTGACTCAGGATGAGAGAGTCAATATAGTGTAGGAAGAGAACTAGGCTAAGGGTCAGGAAACTTTGCTTTTAGCCCTATCTATACCACAGACTTACTATATGAGCCTGGGACATTTCCTCCCTCTAGGCCTGGTACCCCATCAGCAAAATGAAGTTCCCTTCCTGCTCTAAAGTTCCAATGTTATGTTCTGTTATGATACTAGATGTATGGAGAGGGCATTGAAACTCTCTTAAGTAATTTTAGCAGCTGTGACTCAGTTTTTTCATCTGTAAGATGGCGATAATAAAACTTAACTTTCTCTCAAGACAGTAATGAGGAAAGTACTCTGCAAAACCTAAAAGCACTATATTAAGAGCCACCTCTGATATTTACATCTGACCTTGGAAAAGACACCTACCCTGCCTCTTAATTTCTTCATTTGTAAAATAAATAGATCTAGACTAGGAGGCCTCTGAGGCCCCTTCCAGTTCTACAGAATTATGAGCCTATAGTTATTATTGCTATTTCCCTAAACGATGTTCAAACTCCTCCCCATAAAATGTACCCTACATAAAGCCTCTATTTCCTACTTCTCTATAGTGCTGTCAATACTTTCAGGCCAGTCAGCAAGCAACCCAGAGAAGTAAATCTGGGGCCCAGGGAGAGGGAGCAGTGACTCATCCAGGATTATACAATAAAGGAACAAGAGAAGCTATTCTTTCTGTCTC
>NW_027187280.1:1196166-1393282 GCF_028583685.1 Petaurus breviceps papuanus | reverse complement strand
CTGCGTGGCAAGAACGTAGGTTTGAAATGTTCCTGTGAACATCAAATGAAAGAATGTGTTTGATAGCTTCCTGAAACGCTAAAGCTGTAATACGCACGCTCTCATCCCCCCAATCATGGACTAATGACAGCTTGCGTCTTACAGCTTTAGGGTTTCAGGAAGCTTTCAAACACATTCTTTCATTTGATGTTCACAGGAACATTTCAAACCTATGTTACTGCTCCCATTTCACAGATGAAGATACACAGGCTTAGAGAGGGTAAGTGGCTCCCAGATCAGAGGTCCTTCCATCCACTCCAAGAACAAGCTGCTGCTGGTGTCCCCATGGACTACACGTGCCCCCCTACCTCTCTGGGACTCAACTGAGTGAGGAAAACCCAGGATTCTGCGGATAATCCGCATGAAGTCTTGGAAGAAGGCTCTCTCCCATTCCTAGGAATGCTCCCTCCTGGCTGCCCCCCAGGACAGTGACTGACATTTCCCAGCCCACTGCCCCGAGAAGCGGGGGGGCGCACCAGAGGGAAGGGAACATTCTGCGCCTGCGCTGAAGGGGATGCTTGTGGTACTGAGGAGCAGCGCCCCGGCGTTATGCGCTTGCGTCGGAAGAGGGCTTTCCCCTCACCCCCAGCCCCTCCTTCGTCCAGGTGACCCGCAGCCCTTTCGAGAGAGTCGGGGAGAGACAACATGGCGTGTAAGGGCTGCCCACAGGACTCCCACCCCTTCCCGCTGCGCTCAGGTCGGGGCCGAACTACCTGCAAACGTCGCCATGGCCGCGTCGCCTCCGCCGCTGCTGCCGCCACCGGAAGCCCCAACGCCTTCCCCTCCCCTCCCGTTCCCTTCCCTCCCTTCCCCTCCTGTTTAGCGTTACGGGCCGAGGACCCGCTCCCGAGCCGGGCCTGGCGTCAGTGTTCGCCTGAGTTCCGCGCATCTTGAACCCCAAAGGCCCCCCCTGCGCCTCCCCGTCAGGGTCCCCCTACCCCTTTCCTCATCCGTACCCAATCCTGTCTCGGGGTCCTGACTTGCCCAGGCATTATTTTCAGCCCTGGAGAAGACGAGATGTAACGCGCGACAACCTCCGCGAAACCTGGTTCTTTTTCGTCAGGCACTGCATCGGACAGCCCTAGGGGAGAGGCAACGTGCCCCGCATGCGTATGCGGGAAAGTCCGAGCCTCGAAAGCCGGCTCTCCATTATCTGCGGCTGTCTGAAGGTTGTGTAGAGAACGAGGAGTGCCTCGCGGAGCCGGTGCGTGGTCGGTTGCCCATATCGGTAATGATGTACCCTTAGGGACTTAGAGAAAAAAAGCTTGCACAGCTACTTGGCCAGGGGTACAGTGGATGTGAAGCCAGGAAGACTCGAGTTCAAATGCAGACTCAGACCCGGAGTAGCTTTGTGATCCTGGACAAGTCCATTTACCACTGTCTGCCTCAGTTTCCTCATCTGCAAAATAGGGATAATAATAGTACCTACCTCCCAGGGTTTCGAGAATCAATGTTTATTATCTTCCCCTACTGCATAGCTGCTTCTGCCAAACTGGACCACTTACCTTCCCTAAATACAACTTCTGTTTTCTGGCTTCCATGCTTGCTGCTCCCCTCCAGGAAGCCTTTCTTGGCTCATTTCAACCAACAATGAATCTCCGTACAGTGATAACCCATTTCCTTTCTGCAGGATCACTCAATCACAGAAGCTTAGAGCTGAGGAAGGACTCTTAAGTGCTCTCACACTCAGAAGCCGTTTAGTTCAATCCCTACCTGCACAGGAATCAAAGTGCGGAGCTAGATAAAATTTTTGCAAGTTACCAGTAATCATGCCTAATTAGGGGGGAAAAAAACCTCATTAAAAGACTTTGCAAAATTGAGTTACAGCATGGAGGAAAAGCATAAGAGCACGTACATAGTATTTTGAAATCCATTTGCTTTCTTATGACAAAATACTTGGAAGGGTATTTGACCTAAAAGTAAAGGTGGCCTTTTTTCTTAGTGATAATACATATGAAGCAAATTCATTTTACAACAAAAATTTCCTCCTGAAAAGTGTGTATTTGATGGATAATCTCAAAGAGCCTAGTACTCTAAATAATGCAAAATCATTATTAAGAGTTTAAATTCATACTCTGATCCAGAAAGATAAAGTGATTTGTGAGAAATTCAGAGCTATAGATAGTAAATTTACGAAATATTTTGTATTTTTCTCAATTTTAAGAAATATCTGCCCTGTAAATTAAATAGAAAAAATGAAGTCTTATCAAATTTGACCATTAGAGAGAATTATGATTTTATTTTCAAAACCTAGATATTTCTTAATATGAATGAAAGTGGAACTCATTTTTATAGGCAAATGATAAATTTGATCTTATTCCATCTCTTTTTTTAAAATGGAATTTATTGTAACATGTAATGAAGCAGTAATGACTTCTGTGGAGTTTCTGCTTTATAGTCCTATACAGAGCACAATGTGACTGAATGCATTTATAAAAACCAAAATAAAACAACAGCACAATTAGGTACATAATCCCACTTTAAAATCTCTCTTGATAGCTGGATGAATTTCTTCCATTGCTGAATTATCTTCTCTGTATACTTTAATGGTTTTATCAGTTTCTTCAGTGAGTAATGACTTCCAGACTGGTCAAAGGTACGTGCAAATATTCCAGATTCACTGTCCAAAGATCCAGGCTGCACAGCTGCATGTACTTTCTGGAAACTGTAGCCAGTTCTCTAGTCCCAAAGATGAATAGTGCCATTATACCCTCTAGATACAAGCACTCTCTGAATTCACAGTTAGTGTATTAATGATAGCACTATGATGAGATAGGTTTTAAATGAAGTTTCCATCAGGGAATTTCCACTGTTTAATATAATCTGAAAAACCAATGCAAGTGTGTAATGTCTTAGATGCAAAACCACTGCTCTGATTTTTTTTTGGCGGGGGGGGGGAAAGGGGATTTGTTAACATGACACATTTTTCCTGCAAATAAGTCCAATAATCATATTGTCCTGTTGTGGCTTCCTGTTATGAGCTGTGGTTCTGCAGCTTGACACTTTACTATAGCCTCTGCATTTGTCCTGCCAATGTGTATACAGTGGCTCTTGTTCTCACATCCCATATCAGTGTAGTTGAATCTCTTCTACAAGTCACAAGTATATCAGTTGTTGGGTGCAAATCCAAACCATAAACTGCACTTAGATGTCCTAGATAATGTCTGAAAACCTTACTGTATTCTAGATCCCAGCACTTCCCCAGTTTATCTTCTCTACGGAAGAGGTGTGGATTCCTTGCACTTACTATCATCCACTGTATGGTACTGATATGTACAGTCAATGACAATTTCAATTTGCCACTACCCAAGTCCCAGATTTTTATAGTCCTATCAATAGAACCAGTAACAAACTACTGATTTCCAGGTTCTGCTGCAAGACATTAAACTCAGCCTGTCTGTCCACTGTTGACTCTGTATGGTTTTCATGGTGGATGCCACTGTGGTTTAGTGCCTTTTTGGGCAAATTTGCAGCATTCTTGGTGCCACTAGTTTCCATCATAGCCATAGTTAATCCAGTGGCTGTGAATGTTCAGGAAGCCCAGCATGTCCGTAAGTATCACCTACATTAGCTGAAGTATTTGTATATATCCTGGATTTTGAAGGAGGCAGGGCCACAGCTAAAGGCTGTGTATTGAATTCACCTGGTATGCTTTGAATCTTACTATCTGCATTCAAAACCACACCAGGTCCTGGTGGTTATGGATGTGTACTAGTCACTAAATATTCAAGTTCTTGTCCTTCATTGGCAGGATACTGTTTATGCTCATATACATCCACTACACCCTGACAGCCTTTCTCTATATGATTTTTCTTCAAAATAGGCATTTGCAACCCAGGCCTATACTTGGTATGAAGTTTTCCAGACATCTTCAGCTTGTGACTCTCTTCATCCAACTGTACTGGCTTTGCATTATCAGCCACAAACATGTTATGGGTCCCCTTCAATGATCTGAACACAGGTGTGTGCACAGAATATTTCTCTATCTCCTCCACCATGATGCCAACCACTTGGCTCCCCTCAACCCCATTCCCCCTAGCCCCTGCCCCCACCCTCCAGCTCCAAAGACCAGATGGAACTCCCACTACACAGACTGCCCCATTCCTTCTGGCATCTGGAAGTTCAGACATCAGATATGACATAAATGGCCTTTGGTGCCAGATGTGATGTAATGGGCACATTCCCATTGAACGATCTTACACCATCTAAGAACTTGTGATGGGTATATAACCTATATCAGATTGCTCACCATCATGGGGAGAGAGAAAAATTTGGAACTCAGAATCTTATAAAAATTGAATGTTGAGGGGCAGTTAGGTGGCACAGTGAATAGAGTACCGGACCTGGAGTCAGGAGGACCTGAGTTCAAATCCGGCCTCGGACATTTGACACTTACTAGCTGCATGACCTTGGGCAAGTCATTTAACCCTAATTGCCTTGGCTTTCCCTCTCCAAAAAAAAAAAAAACAAATGTTGAAAATTGTCTTTACATGTAATTGGAAAAAGTAAAATACTACTTACATTTTAAGAAAAATAACTTGTGATAGCACATTGAAACAAGCATTAGAACCTAAAAATCTTATGGCTTTGATTCTAGGCAAATAAAGAACTCTCCGATTTAGCAAACAAAATAATTTAAATTTTATTACCCTTCATAACATCTTTTTTGTGTGTGAATCAGGGATTCTCCTGTAGCTATTACAAAAACAGTATCTATTTCAATAGTGAAAAAGAATTTTGAATACCCTTAACATCAGAGAAAATATATTTTGAGAAACTTTGCCTCAAGAAAGAGCCCACCTACTACATTAATAATATTATGATTATTATTTTATGTTGCAAATGTGAAAATTGTAAAGGATTTAAAGTATCTGTTGCTTTATCTTTACTGTACATTTAAATTTTTTAAAAAATATGATAAAGTATTAACTTCATTTGAATAAAATATAGGCTAAGCAACTTATTAATGTATATTGTTTTTTGAAAAGTGTAAATAGGGGCACTTTTTTTCCTTAATAAGGCTACATAAAGTTTGGAAATCATTGTTCTCCTTTTAGCTGGTGTTATGGAGACACCTGGTGGTAAGATGAAAGAAAAATGCCAGTTACATGCTATCAAAATTGGTTCCCCAAACTAATTTATGGGAGAGAAGAATCTTTATTAAAACAACAGTTATTATGGGAGAGAAGAGTCTTTATTAAAACAACAGTTATTATGGGAGAGAAGAGTCTTTATTAAAACAACAGTTATGGGTAAAGAGCATCCTGATTAAACCCAGGTCCTTATCAAACCCTGACATCGGGTACACAAGGGAGCATGAGCCATGTGCCCTGAAGGCCTTCTTTGGAAATTGCAATCTAGTCAGGGAGGTGCCATCTTTGACTCTTGAGTAGGGCAAGTAGGACAATTAGGTGGCATAGCAGGTTGAACTTTAAGGTGGGGAGACTCAGCTTCCTGAGTTCAAGTCCGACCTCAGACACTTACTAGCCATGTGACCCTGGGCAAGTCATTTAACCCCGTTTGCCTCAGTTTCTCATCTATAAAATGAGCTGGAGAAGGACATAGCAAATCACTCCAGTCTCTTTGCCAAGAAAATCCCGACATGGGGTCATAAAGAATTGGACATGACCAAAACACATGAATAACCACAAAAAAAAAAAAAAACAGGAAGAGAATTGGCTTCTGGACTCACTATTTGACTGAAACTGCTTCCTCCAAGTCTCCCAGTTACCCTCTTTCAGTCCTTTTTGAATTCTTAGCAGTATGAAACAGCCATGAAGAATCTCCTATTTACTGAAACCCTCTCCTTCCTTCCCTTCTGTGGCAGTGCTCTCTTCATGTTCTTTTCTGCTTCCTTCCTTGGCTACACTTAGTCCTATCCCCTAAATATTGGCATTTCCCAAGACTAAGTTTCTTGGCCAATTTATTACTCTGTGTCTCTGACTTTCTTTGGAAGGTTAAGACTCTCTGAAGCCTCTAGGCAACAAAACCTGGGTGGCTTCTCTTCAAGCTTCCCCAAAACAGCTTGCTTGAAATTAGCCAGGACCCACAAGGTGAAGTGACTTCCCTGGTTCCTAGAAAAACAATGTGGCATTACAGAAGCAACATAAATCTTGAAATCAGGAGAATTGAATTTAGATACTAGCTCTGACACAAGCATGTGACTTTAGGAAAGTCAGTTTCTCTCCCTAAGCCTCAGTTTCCTCATCTATAAAATCCCATCTATAAAGTGGGAACAATACTGGTAGCTATCTTAAAGGCTTGTTGTAGGGGCAGCCAGGTAGCACAGCGAGTAAGAGCACCGACCCGGTGTTGGGATGACCTGGGGATCGAACCTGGCTCAGACACTTAGCACCCACCCAGAAACACCTGGCCATGTAACCTTGAGCAAGTTACTTAACCCCAATTGCTTAAAAAAAAAAAAGGCTTGTTGTAAGTAAGGAAAGTGCTTTATCGACATGTGCTATCATAGTGATTATTTTCTATTTTTTTTAAAGACAGGAATGAATCATAAATGCCTCATAAGGGATAAAGAGAGGAATATTTTGAAGTTTATGGAACATGTAAGGTAGGGAGTAAAAGTAGTTATCCTCAAATTGCAAATAAGGAAACAGATGCTGACCAAAGGTGACACAGGTAAATAGGTGGAGGTTGGGATTTAGGGTATGGCATGCCATTTAGTTTAACCTCAAATATCCCCACTTGTGGCTCAGTGGATAGAGTGCCTCGAGTCAGGAAGACTCATCTTCCCTGGTTCAAATCTGGCCTCAGATATTTGCTAGCTTGTGTGACCCTAGGGAAGTCACTTAACCCTGTTTGCCTCAGTTTCCTTCATGTAAGTAGAGCTGGAGAAAGAAATGAGAGACTACTTCATTATCTTTGCCAAGAAAACCCCAACTACCATCATGAAGAGTCAGACATGACTGAACAACAATGTCCCCACTGTCTTCTGAGAAAGTATAGGCATTGACTCTTATGCAGTGCATTAGTGTGGGTTCTAGAATCAATTCAATTGTAGAAAAGATTTGAATTTTAAATGTACTGCAAACTCAAATCAATCAACAAACATTTATTAGCCATCTTCTGCCAGGCGCTGTGGTAGACCGTAGGGGATACAAATTTCAAAATGAAACAGTTCCTAGCCTTAAGGAGGTTACATTCTATCAAAGGAAACAATAATTAAGTACAAAGTATACAAAGTAAAAACAAAGTCATTTTTGTAGACGGCACCTGTAGCTTAGGAAAGGTCTCATTTAGGAACTGGCACTTAAGCTAGGAATTCTAAAAGGCAGAGGTGAGGAAGGAGGGGGAAGGTAGCATGTTATGAATGAGGAACTGTAGGCAGTGTAGTAAACCAAAGAAGAGATGAAGGGAAGTATTGTATAATCAGATAAAAAGGTGGGCTGAATATCTAATTGATTAGATAATGCAGATCGAGGGAGAATAAGAAATTGAGATTGGTTCCATGGCTGTGAACTTGAGTGGCTAGAAGGATGGTCTTATGCTCAACAGAAATAGAAGGTTTGGGAGAGGTGTGAGATTGGGAAAGGGGACATGAGTTCTATTTTAGATAAGTTAAAGTTAAGATGTGTATGAGATGTTCTGTTGGAAAAGCCTAACTGGCCAACTGATGTGGGACTGAAGCTCAAGAGAGAGACTGATGATGAACATACAGATTTGGGAGTTATCTATATAGAGATCAATTTGAAGTTTATGAAACATGTAAGGTAGGTAGTAAAAGTATCCTCAAATTGCAAATAAGGAAAAGGATGAGATCACTAAGAAAGAGGGTGTAGAGTTAGAAGAAAAGAGAACCCAGGGTGGAGCCATAGGGTACAGAGTTAAGGGAGGGGAACAAGAATAATGATCTATCAAGTGAGTAAGATGGCAAAGGTTGGATAAGACAGTAGTTTAACCCAAGTAAGTAGCAAGTCACAACCACTATAGGCCTTAGTTTCCTTTTCTACAAAACTTTTGTGATTGGACCACATAATCTCTAAAGTTTTTCCAGCTCTGAATCTATGATACTATGCAAAGACCTATAGGTCTAGGGAATCTGTTGGATGATCTGGCTCTGTATTCTAAGAGTTCATTGATTCTCATGGCTTCTGCTATCATTAATAATACAGAACTAGCCTGGGGTGGTGGTGTGTGCATGCATGCATGCATGCATGCATATGTGTGTGCGTGTGTGTATGTGTGTCTGTGTTGGTCAGTGGAAAGAGAGGTCACATTGACTGTGGACAAGCCCTAGTAGATACAGGAGTGTAGTTCAGTGGAAAGAGTCCAGAACCAAAAGTTTTACTTGGTTCCCAACCCAGTCCCACTACTAACTTAAGATGTGCCCTCAGGTAATTCACATATTCTTGCTTGGTTTCAGGGTCTGTATCTGTCAAATGAGGGTATTGGGCCAGGTAACCACTAAGGTCCTTTTAGATTCCCATGACTATCAACTGCTTGGGAGCAGGGACTTTTCTCCATGACTGTCCATGAGCATAGAATTTGGCACATACTAGGCTCTTGGGAAATGTCTGTTAAATAGATGAATGAATGAATTTCAAAAAAATCCTGTGTGCCTAGGTTTAGAGAAAACACAATCCCAATGCAATCTGCCTGAGAATCAGGACATATCTGGAGTATCATATCTGGACATATCATATTGCACTCAGTTATGGTCACTACATTTTAGAAGAACATTCATTGATCAGGGCATCTGGAGGAAGTTGATTAGACTGGAGAGGATACTGGGAATCATGCCATGAGAGAATCAGATGAAGGAGCTGAGGATATTTAGCTTGAATAAGAGAAGGCTTAGGGGAGTCAGGGATGCTGTTTTCAAGTGTTTAAGGGACTTTCACTAGAAGAAATATAGAAAAATTGTTCTGGTGGGCCTCATGGCACCAGAAGTAGATGTAAAGGGTGTAAATTGTAGAGAAGCAAATTTCAAATCAATACAAGGAAAAAATTACTGAGTATTACCAAAGTGGAATGGATTTTCTTGTGAAACAGTAAGTTCGCTATCACTGGAAGTATTTGAGTAGTGGTTAGTCATCATGGGTCAGGGATCTTATAGAACAATGGGGGTCAAACTCCAATAGAAAGGAAGTCACTAAGCTATACATTAAGATCCCATCCTGGGGGCATATTGACTTAGAAAACCACATATTAACATCATTTATATTCTATTTTATTTTTATTTATTTTGTTAAATATTTCCTAATTACATCTAAATTTGGTTCAGGGGGCCCTTTGGTCTGTGGGTGGTGTGTTTCACATTTCTCTTGTAAATCAAATTATGGATCAGGCATGAGCTGGATTAGACAACCTCTGAATTTCTGTGATTATGTATGTAGCAGATGTCAGGGAACTTTTGAAAGATTATCTCTCACATGGAGGCAGCATGACTTAATGGTTAGAGAGCTGGCCTTGATGTCAGGAAGACCTGAGTGCAGGTCCTACCTCTGACATATACTATCTGTGTGACCCTGGACAAATCACTTAACCTCTCAGTGACCTAGGCAAATTTCCAGGACTCTAAATTGTAGTGAAGATGTTGAACTGCACTGGTAGAGGGAGTTTCGCCATCTGGGAGTCCCTTACACCAGTAAAATCATAGGTCCAGTCCCTGTTCCTCACTTAACAAGAGGTTGTTACACCCAAAGGTCATCAAACCAGCTTCTTTTGAATTTCAGTTGACTTCATACAACCTTTCAAGTATGCAAAATATCCCTTTGCAGGGCCTAGTGTTGAAGACAAATAGTAGTTAGAATTCCCACCTTCTTCCAGCAGGGGTCACTATTATACCACAGATGGGGTCAGGCAGCCTCTGTTAACGGGCCAGGCTAGTAGAGCTGGAGATATGCCTATCCGTTACCAGATACCACCATCTCCTGGGGACTATGGGAGGCGCAGAGTAAGGAGAACTTAGGTTTAAGGTCTCCTTCTACCTAATAAAGAGCACAGCCAGTTCTTCCTCGCTCCTTTTCCTTCCACCTGTCATTCCCCATCCTCACTCCCCTACCTTCCTCTGGAGTTTGAGGCCCTAACCACGAAGCCCAGATACTTCCTAGCTGTGTGACCATGGGCAAGTCTTCTTCACTTTTCTGAGCCTTATCCTCCTCATCTGTACAACAGGGATAATAATACCTCGAGCACTTGCCTCACTTGGTTGTTGTGAGGTTCAAATGAGATATTCCATTCAAAGCATTTTGCAAATCGTATGAATTCCAGATATTACTACCATTCCTACTATGTGCCCTTTAGAGTGGCAGCATGGCCTTGCACCTGGAAAGCAAGATTTGGAGCAGGGAAAACCTGAATTCAAATTCTACCTTGGCCATACACTGACTATATAACCTTGGGAAAGTCATTGAAAATCTCAGTGCTTATGCAACTTTCTAAGATTATAAATTGCAGAGAATATGTCGGCCTGTACTGATGAAGGGAATTTCTTCACCTAGCTGCCAGGTATTACCTAGCTGAGAGGTGCCAGTGACTATCTCAAATAAGGATACAGTGGGAGGGGGAAGGAATTTCCTATCCAATGAAATCACAGCTCTAGACCATTCCTATTCCTCTGCATTCTATGAGAATCTCTAGGCAAGACTGAGGAATGGACAGTGCAAAAGCTGCACTGATATCCATAAAGCATTTAAATAACCTGAGGAAGGCTTCCAACATGTTGGAGGGATAATGTTAGGGAGGATTTATGGGAGACGTGGACAAGACTTGTAGAAGGTAAGAAGGTGTGCATAGGTTGTGATCTGTACCCGTGGTGGTGGTGGGGGACACCTTCTGGGTAGAGATTATATAGCAAATCAATGAATGAGCACTTATTAAGTGCCTACTGTGTTCCAGGCACTGTGCTGAGGACACAAAGACAAATAATGAAACAATATGTATTTGCAGGGAGCTCAGATTCTTTAGTATCTACTAAAATATCAGAGTAAGTACTCTGGGCAAGCCCAGTCTGTTTCTGGCACTTTGGGGATGCAAAGGGAGATACCTTTACAGCCTTTTCTGTCATGAAGCATATGATCGGGAAAAAACATAGAATGATACAATTATAAACTGAGAGTTAAAAGGGACCTTAGATATCACCTAGTTCAGCTCCTTCCATTTTACAAATGAGGAAACCGAAGCCCAGGGAGGTTAAATGACTTGCCCAAGGTCATATGCATAAGGTCACAAGCTGCAGAGGTAGGATTCAAACCCAGTCTTCTCACTCCAGAGTCAGTACTCCTTCCACTGAACTATACTGTCTTCTACACGCATATCAATCAACATGCATTTATCAAACACATCTAGCCTGAGATACTTATTGGCTAGGTGATGCTGGGCAAATCACTTAGCCGTTGTCTGCCTCAATTTCCTCATCTGTAAAATGGACATATAATAGCAGCTGCCTCCCAGGATTGTTCTGAGGATCAAATGAGATATACTTGTAAAGCACTTTGTAAATCTTAAGGCACTATATAAATGCTAGCTAGCTAGTTAGTAGTAGCAGTTGTAGTAATAGTAGTGGTTTTATCATAAAATAATAGTTTGATAATATTTAATAAACATTTCAAATGCTATTTATTATTAATAACTATATTTAATGACATATTAATGTTATTTAATGTTTATTGGTAGTAGTATTTATTAATATTATTTAATAATAATAATAGTAATAATAGCTTGGTATTGGGGATATAAAGACAAAAGCTAGATGTACATAGAAGCCAAAAAGCAAGGGATCCATGTATAGGAATTCCCTTCTCTAATGTAATAGATTAAGTTATGGGGAGTTGCTTGAGATACAGAAAGGTTAAATGACTTGCCAGGGTCATTGAGCTAGTAAGTCTCAGAGCTAGGCTAGGATCCTAGATGTTCCTGACTCCAAACCCAAAACTCTGTTCACTAAGCCAGAATGCATTCTCTATTCACAGACATATACATGTAAACACATTTACATGTATATGTCTGTGAATGTTCTTGAAATCACCCAACTTAAATAATAATTCAATAACTCATGCTTACACAGGGTGTTCCAAAAATTTAAGTTGTTTTAAGCTATTAAGCTTTAAAGTTTGTGAAGCACTTTCCTTGCAACAAAACCATGAGGTATGTAGAACAAAAATAACTATCTCCACTTTATAGAAGAGGGAACTGAGACATTCAACTGAGAATGTCATTAATGGCATACTAGTGTTATTTAATGTTTATTAGTAGTAATATTTATTAATGTTCACATTAATGTGATCATATTGCTACCAGATGAGGTGATAGCTGAGCCCAGGTCCCTTGACATCTGGTCCAGAACCGTATCTACTATACCACACTGTCTCCCAGGGGGAAATTACAGTATAAGACAATACAAGAATAATTGACAAGGTAGTATAAGACGGTGGCCAAGGGTAGGATTCGGCCCTTAGTGTGGCCCTTTGACTGAATCCAAACTTCACAGAACAAATCCCCTTAATGAAAGGATTTGTTCTGTAAAACTTGAACTCAGTCAAAAGGCCACACCCGAGGACCTAGAAGGCCAATGTGGCCTTGAGGCCTTAGGTTCCCCACCCCGATCTAGTGTATTTTTCTCCTATCTTTATTTTATAGAGGAGGAAACTGAGGCCCAGAGATGGAAAGTGATGTGATGGAGGTCATACTGACATAGAAATTCAGAGTTGGAAGGAATCACTGAGGCCATCAAATCCAACCTACACCTGAAAAAGGACCCCCTCTACAAAATGAAAGAATGGAAAATGCATTTGTATAAAGCACTGTGTTAAGTTGGGGGTACAAATAGAAAAGCAAGATACATTCTACTCTTAAGGAGTTCACATTCCAATGGAGGAAACAACACAAATGAAGATTTTAGCTCCCAGTCAGATGGAAAAGTTCTATGGACCTTAAGGTGCAGCGGCAAAGCCAATGATAAGGCTTCATCTTTCATTTTACTTGGACTGATAAAATCATATCAGTTTCTGACATGAAGTCATTTCCTTTCTGGGTCTTTAATAGCTGTGGCTATAGTATTTGCAGAAGCGGCTGCCAAGCTGCATCTCCACGGGTGTTACTTCCCAGGATGATGACTAGACCCTGGGCTAGAAGCATTGCTATTCCCAAGGCTCTTAGGTTCAAGGTCCTGGGCTGCCTCCATCAGGATCTGAGGAATGGTGGTCCAGGTGGTGGTAGCAACACATACTGCTTCCCCTCTCTCTGAAGGTTGCCTCGCTGCTTCAGCTATGACGCGGTCCTCCTGTCCAGCACTCTTACCACAGTATTTAGAGGATCACAGTCTGGCAAAGGAGAGTGAAGGGCGATGTGACCCCAGATGTTTTCAACACCTACTAGTAGAAAGGAAGCCAGGGAGCCCCTGTCAGGCTGGGATCTGAGACTATCCTGCTTTTTTCTCTCCTCATTGCTTCTCTTGCCCATCACTAATTTCATGCCAGTTTTCTTTCCTAGTCACAGTGGCTCACTTAACCTCTACTCATTCCTATCATCTTTCTTATATCTTGTCTGAGTTACTCTTCCATTCTTTATATCAGCCCTGAAATAGTATACGGAGCTGCTCCTATGACAGAAAGATGGCAGTGTGGTACCAGAGGAAGGGATCTGGACTGAGAGGCAAAAGACCTAAGTGTGAATTCTGATTCTGCCTCATAATCACTATTCAACCTTAGACAAGTCATTTCCCTTCTCTAGAATTCAGTTTCATGCTTTGTAAAGTTAGGGGATTTGGACTAGATGACCTTTAAATCTCTGACATTCTAAGATGCCACTAATCCTCTGATGATGGAGACCTTTGGTGGGGGAATGGTTTGCACTGAACCATTCATACTTTCTCATACCTCTTCAGACTCTATTTTCCAAATAGCCATAAGGAATTATAAGGACTATATAGGTACCTGCCTAGCTGATTCCCATGGGAATGAAACCCATGGTCTTGGATTCCTTAGCAAAATGTTTCAGCTACTGTGCCAATGTGACATGGCCCTGATAATAAACTATTAAGAATAAAATCCTCTTAGTTCTAATATAGGAGACCCCAAAAGACCAGATCATGAATCAGTGAATTGCTAAGCTGGATGAGATCTCACAGACTATCTAGTTCAACACAGAGAAAAACAGGGAACCTCCTCTATCTACATCTAGCCCCCAGTTGGATGCCTCCAATGAAGGGGAGCCCTCTGCCTTCAGAGCCTGCCCATTCTGTTTTGGGGGGCAATTCTAATTATTAGGATGTTTTTCCTTATACTGAACTGAAATCAACCTCAGCAACTTCCACCCATTGTTCCTCTTTCTGCCCTGTAGGGCCAAGCAAAGCAAATGTAATCCTTCTTCTGCATGACAACCCTTCAAATACTTGAAGGCAGCTACCCTGTCTCTCTTTAGTCTTCTCTTCTTCAGGCTAAACATTCTTCATTCCTTCAACTGGATCCCTGTGTGGCATGGTTTCCTGTCCTCTTTCTGTCCTAGTTATTTTTCTGGGGACCCCTTTCCTCAAAGGTGGTACCCAATACTGGATGTAGCATTCCAGATGGGTCTGAGCAGTGTTGCCAAGTCTATTCAACCTCTCCCTCCTCCTTGACACCCTCCACAAAGCCTAGCATTGCCTTGCCCCTGGAACTGACTCTGAAATATCAACTGTGAACCAGCACCCCCGCCCCCATCTACCTTCACCCCCCCACCTCCAGGCATAGAACAGCTCAAATATATTATACATATTAAAAGAATATATTCTCTAGGAGCCCTGAAGGGGATAATGAAACCTATATATACATCTATATATTTATACACAATAGATTGGCTGGGAAATGCTCTGAAAATCCTTCCAGCTGTGACAGCCCTTTGAAATATGGCACACTCACAACGCCTCCCCCACTGCTGGCTGGTTGGAGACATTAAAGATTTAAAAAAGAGGGAGAGAGAGAGAGAAAGAAAGGGAGGAAAAAGGAGGTGGCTTCTTCTGCCTCCTGTGGCCCTACGGCAATCTGTGTTTATATATTAAACCCACTCATCACCTAATCAAGCCCACTCTCTCCCCCTCCCCTATCTGCCCTCATGGGGGCCATCAGGCTGCCTGCAGTGTTCCAAGCATCCTTTCACCGATTTCCCTGAATTTGAGGGACTGAGACTCACAAGGAGGGGGGTTAGGGAAGAAGGGTTGAAAATGGGGGTGTGGGGCACCTGCTGATTTTACATAGAGGTGAGAGAGGTGACTAGTTCTGAAGAAGACAGGGTTGGGCCCTAACACATAGACTCTCCAGCCTTGAGGTGGGCAACAACAGCCTGTATTCCTCTAAAAATCAGCCTGCATTGCATGTCTGGCCAGCATGCCATAGGTTGCTAATCCCCATTATATAGCCTTTTAGGGAGAGACTAAATATGTGTGTTTTAGGAGGAGAAATGAAGTTGGAAGAAGGCACAAGGTGAGGTGTTTGTGTGTGTGTGTGTGTGTGTGTGTGTGTGTGTGTGTGTGTGCGTGCGCGCGCGTCTGTGTGAGCTTTCATCTCTGCTGGTTGAAATCCTCTTTCTTCAAGGTTCAACACAGATGGTACTTCTTCCATGAAGCTTTCCTTAATCTCCCCAGCTGAAAGTACTCTCTCTCCCTCTCCAATCTCTCCTTTGCTCCAGTCACATTCTATTGTGTATCATACTTATCTGTGTACAAGTCTTATTTATCCCCTCAAAGATTCTATATACCTTGAGAAAATGGACTGTACACTAAAAAAAAAACCAAACATTGATGCTTTTAATTTTTTGCATTGCTATCACTTTGAAATGTTCCACCCCTCTTCCCTAAAAAAGAACCCACCCTCGAAACAAAGAAGTATAGCTAAACAAACTAGGCCAAGATTTTGGCCATATCTGACAGTACTTTGCTCATTCTGACTTATAGATCACCAGTTTTCTGGCAGACGAGACAGGTCTGTTTCACCATCAGAGCTAAGGACTGGCATTTTTCATATTTGTATACACAAGACAAGACCTCATACTTAATAGTAGGTATATAATGAACATTGAATTGAATTGACCTCGGCTGAATTGGGAAGGCCTGAGGTATTTCTTCTTCTCTGATTTAATCATTCAGTCATCGAACATTTATTAAGCACTTACTGTGTTTAAAGTACACACAGCTTAGTACTGGGAGGAACACAAATTTAAAGGGAGCACAGTTCCTGCATTCCTGGAGTCATAAAGGGAGAAGATCTGAGAACAGGTGAAATGCACAATATTAAATAAATGCATTAGAGAGATGGAGAACAAAATGCTGCATGAGGAGTGAGCTTCATGGAGGCATTTGAGTTGCACTTTAAAGGTAAGGTAGGAATTCAGTAGGCAAAGAGGCAGAAGGACATTCTAGGCCTAGGGAATAGCATGGGCAAAGACATGTTGGAGGGACAGAGAATTAAAAAAAAATGTTTTTCTTTTAAAAAAAATATTTATTTATTTTTAGTTTTCAACATTCACTTCCATAATGAGACAGAGAATTTTTCCAGTATGGCTGGAGCATCAAGTACATGGAAAAGAATAACAAAAAAAAAGGCACGATAGATAAAGGATCCCAGGTAAGGTGAATGTCCTGCAAAAGAGCCTGAACTTTTCTCAGTAGAATATAGGGAACCATTGACAATTAGTCAGGCATGTAGTGACTGGTCTGGGAGGTTTCTGAGTTAAACAGTTTAGCAACTCAAGGGAATCAAATTTCTCCCTTCAGGTATGGTATTTCAAGCTCTCTTCCTATGGGTAGCTATCAAAACCTTCTCCCTAGAATAGTTATGGTAAAGACATTTGCACTGAGGAGTAAATAGCAGATCACAGCAAAGACCTCCCTTTTCTAGGGAATTTACCTCTTAAGTCCAGGGGACTTAAAATTAAGGGAATGAATCTGCAATGGTAGCATTTTAGCTAGTGGTAGGGAGTTAGCTTTTGGGGGCAAGGGTCCCTCTACCTCTGAAATCACCATCAGTATCTAATCTACTTATTATTAAGTGGTAGTATTTCTAGACTATGTTTGGAGAGGTAATGTCCACTCCCAGACTCAGGTACACCCTCCCTCCAGATATCAACCCACACAGCCTCTCCTACCTTTCCTTGAACCCCTATGTATACAGAGGTCCCAGAGCAGCAGCTGGAAATAATACAGGTTAAGTGACCTGCCTAGGATCACACAAACATTATCTCATGCTGACTCATTTCTTTAGCATTTTTCCATTGACAAACCATTGTCTTTGCAAAAACCCCATGAAGTAGAGCATGACTAGCAGAGAGGACATTGTTCCCAATCTGTAGGTGAAGAAGTGAGGACTCAGAGATGCTTTGTGTCAGCTAGTGCCAGAGCAGAGGCTGAGGCTTGAACGTTGAGGCTTGAACCTTGAGAGGTATTCGGATTTCAAGGCTAGTTTTGACTGCCACAAAAAGGTTCTCTCCTGAGAGAACCATTCTACCCATCCTTCGAGACCTAACTCAAAGCCTATGTTCTCTAGGAAGCTGCCCCTAATTACTCCATCCTATACTGCTGTCTGCTCTAGCGGACAGTTCTGGGTCATACATTTATGCCTGATTCTGTTCAGCTGGTTCTATTGACAGCACAAGTCATGGAGAGGTATCATGAAGTAGGGAATTGTGGGGAAGATTTTGAGTTAGGAAAACCTGGGTTTCAAATCCAGCCTCTAATGCTTAGAAGCTTTGGGCCCATGAGCTTGTCAAGTCCTCTTTTAGCCTTAGTTTCCTCATCTGTAAAATGGAAAATAATAATCATTATAGGATTATTGTGAGACTCAAATGAGATAATGCCCAGAAAGCTCTTGTATGACTTCAAGAACTAAAGCTATATCAGTTATTACTAGATGCAAAAATCCTGTCTCTCCAAATAGTCCGTGGGCTCCTTCAGGACAAGAACTGAGCTTTCTCCACTTCCATGTCCCCCACAGCACTGAGGACTGAAGAGATATGCAATAAAGACTTGTCGAAATGAAATATATACTTCCCACCTTTACTCAGCCTCCAGGGCCCCCTTTTCTGCGCCTGCCTCAATTAACCAGTCAAAGGAATATTTATATATGCTGTTATCAGTGGACAAGCCTACTGTGGGTCCAGCCCTGAGAAGAGGACTAATAGTAACCTCCACTTATATGGTGTACTGGATTTTCTAAGATTTAGAGGTATTTCTGGGTCATGTGACCATCAAGATGGAGGATTAGCCATTTTCTCTCATCCTTACAACCTCTCGAGCAATTTCAGCTACCTCTACAGTCTAGGACACCCAGGGATCCAAAAGAAGTTTTGGGTTTTGTTTTCATCCCATGAATTGGTGTGTATGTTGAGCTCATTCAGCACCCTCCTACACTGCTCACTATGCCAATGGCAGCAGGGTTGCACTAGCAGGCCCAAGGATTTGGACAGATAGCTAGTGCTGTGACAGCACGCCAGGCTGAAACAGCAGGCCAGCACTGCAGCAGGGAGTATTCAGTGCTGCGAAAGATGTCTGTAAGAGAGTGGAGGAACAGAAGGAAAGGGCAAGGGAAAGTCTGAGTTTGATATAGAGCTCAACCCCACATCCAAATCCCCATTTCCTCCCAGAGCCTAGGAGACCCAAAGTACAGAAATCAGTTCCATAGTACCAGCACGGAAGCTCTCTGAACTGTTGTTGCCAGGCCACAAAAATGAGAAACAGAGGGAGCAGGACAAAATGCCAAGATAGGACATTGTATGTGGGGGTGGAGGGAGGGAGGGGGGCTGTGTGATACTGAGGGTGAGGACTTAGCATCTAGCTCAGGTCTGTTCTGTCCCTCAAAAGTCACATGGGGCAGAGACTTAGGCTGGTGAACCAAGAATTGCCCAGTGTGGGAAGAGGCTAAGATGCTTTGAGATCCAGCTTTCAGGAAACCACCATCAGAGGAGAGGGAGTCAGAAAATGAGCAATGAGAAAATAAGGAGAAAAAAAGACTAAAATTACCAAAATCTCCAGAAGAAGACAATTCAAAGACCTTGAACATATGCAAATATATCAACAGGGAAAATATTAACAGCGGAAGGAAATGTGTCTTCCAGATCTAGTAAATGAATTAAAGCACCTATGAATAAATACTGCAAAACAAAGGAAAACAATTTAACACTCGACGAAACAGAAGACCCTGTGGAATTTGAGGAGAACATGGAACTACAACACACTGTTCATTAATGTTTTTAAAAGAGAAATGAGGATGAGAGCAGAATTTATAAACTTTACAGAAAACTAAATGAACAAGATAAATTTATCTGTGATGGCAAGTCTCACCAATGAAACGAGAGAGAGGACAATAAATTAGTAATACAAATGCATAGAAGTGAAGGACAATCTAGAAGAAGAGAAGCAAAAAATAATGGCCTTAAAATAAAACATGCTCACTATGAAAACAACATTGATTGTGAAGAAAGGATACATAGAGATAATCTGAGTGTTCTAGGTTTCCCAGAAGAATACAGTAAAACAAAAACCTGAACATCATAATGTAAGAAATAATACAAAAGAACTGCCTAGAACTTCTAAAGAGAAAATGAAATTCTAATTGAAAGAATTCCTAGATCATTTCTGGAAAAAACTCAAAGGAGCAAACTCCAAGACATGTAGTGGTTGACTTTAATGATTCAATACAGAAACAAGTTCTGTAAGTGATCCAGAGAAAGACCTTCAATACATAGAAAAAGAAATTAGAATAATACAAAACTATTCTGCACCCACTACTAAGTGCAGGAGAGAACAGAACATTGTATTTCAAAGTGAAATAAATGTCAGGATGCAGCCCTGGGTGACTTAGGCCTCAAATCTGAAATTAACCATAAATGAAAAAAGATGGACATTCAACAACAGAGGGGCATTTGAAACATTCTCAGAAAGAAAACTAGACCTGAAAAGATTATTTGCTTCTTAAACACCCCAAACAACAGAAATGTAGTGAATAGGATGAATAAGAAAGGGTGAATAAATCCAACTGCCAAGGACAGCAATGGAGTGACAGCAGAGAGATCAGTAAAAGATTTCTTTCCAGTCAAAAAGTTCACAAAAAGACAGAGGTGACGGTGGAAGTCAGATAGTGATAACAATAAAGAGGTGGGCATCATGGACAGACTCTGGTGACACCCTGATTACAAGTGAATCAATGTTTTTTGGTAGCACTATGTTACAAGATAGAAGGATACAGAGAAGGGGGAGAGCAGGGAGGTAGAGAGCAGTGTGTGAAAATTTGGTCCTTGAAAGGACCATTCTTCTGTGGGGGGGGGGGGGGAGTTGGAACTCCTAGGAACAACTGGCACCTGGGAGAGTGTGAGGGGATACCATATAGATCAGTGATGGGTTGCATAATCAGGGACGTTAGTTGGGGGCAGATCTTACCACGGGGCAGTGTTTTTTCTGTCACCTGAAGGAATTAGCATTGTTCTGGGAGTGAGTCATAATGAAAAAAGGGAATCCTTAGGGCAAGCTCTACAACATAGTGGTAGAAATTCTCTAGATGGGAGAATGTAGAATAGATACCTGAAGTTTTGATTGCATGAGGAATACAGAGAATAAAGACTAGGTAATTATAGGAGTCAATCAGAGAATGAGGGACTAGAGTAGACAGAGAGGATGGATAATGAGGAGAGTGAGAAAAACCCTCTCTGGAAGGGGATGTAAAAAAACCCAAAGCAAACCCAAACTAATGAATAGGATTAGTTGAAGGGGAGGAAAGGAAGGGGTAATCTACTTGACTAACAGAAAAAAAGAAGTGGGGAGAATCAAGTAACCAGATTAAAAACTGAAAAGAAAAAGGAACTAATAAAGCAAAACCCCAAAGGGAAATGGGTAACAAATGGAAGGGGCGACTAGGGAACACAATGGATAGAGCACTAGAAGTTTTTCTCTGTTTCCTCATCTGTAAAATGAGCTGGAGAAGGAAATGGAAAACCACACCAGTATCTTTGTCAAGAAAATCCCAAATGGGGTCATGAAGAGTTGGACGAGACTGAAACAACTGCACAACAGCTACAAATAGAAGGAGAGAATCAGTGGGTAAGAGGAAGAGAGTCAGTGGGAACAGGACCACCTTAAAAAGATTAAACTAAAGTAACTAAAGGAATATAGTACTGTGTTTACAGCAGAAGAGGGAAAACTAATAACTTGGAAAAATATTAGAGAAAAATGGAAGAAAATATAAAACTAACTTTCATAACTTTAGATGTAAGTGGATTAAGCAATTGAATAAAACAAAGAAACAAAAAAGAATGACAGATCAGGTAAGAAAACAAAAGCCTATGATCTATTGCTCACAAGAAACACATTCCCAAAACAGACATAGAGAAAATAAAATTGAGAGGATGAGATTTAGAGCTGTACGGAACCTTAGGAGCCATTTACTCCATTTCTCTCAGTTTGTAAAATGATTTTCTTGCAACCCCAGGAAATGGTGCAAGTGTCAATATGTCTGTTTTACAGATGAGGAAAGTGAAAACTTGAAGAACAAAAATGACTTGCCTAGGATCACACAGCTAGTAAATGTCAGCCTGAATTCCAACTTCGGTGTCCCTTGTCTCCAAGTCTATGGTTCTTTCCACTTTGCCATCCTGGAGATGGGATCCCTTTCCTCCAGGAGCTCACACTCTAGTTGGGAATTTCTAAGTCTGGCTCTGCCATTTATTATCTGTGTGACTTTGGGCCGACATTTCACTTTCAAACCTCTTTCCCCTCCCTGACTTGTTCTGCCAGAAGGAATAAGGACAGACCCATGTGGTCTCTAGCTCGAGGTCTGACAATCTTTCACAATAGTCACAGTGGCTTTCCTTCTTTTGTGAAGTGGAGGGAGGAGGGGGGGAGGGGAGGAAACAGGAGACTGTGTTGTTTGGGCCTCTGTTGCTTTACTTCTTTTTTTAATTTTTAATTTTTTTTTTAAGCAATTGGGGTTAAGTAACTTGCTCAAGGTTACATGGCCAGTTATTTCTGGGTGTGGTGCTAAATATCTGAGCCTGGATTCGATCCCAGGTCATCCTGACTCTGGCGCCGGTGCTCTTACTCGCTGAGCCACCTGGCCGCCTCAAGTTGCTTCACTTCTTAAATGTGGGCTCTACCTGCTTCACAGGATTGTGAGGGTAAAATAAGGTAATGCATGGGCTTTGTACATGTATAAGGAAAATTTGGACCAAAACTATTTAGACTGATGATGGGTCAGATGGATGAGACTCTGCAGTGTCCCTTGGCTTGACATCAGTCATGTGCCATCTGAAAAGAGCATTTGTAATGGATAATGATGATGACAACTCTCCATTAAGGTCCTACTCTGATGCTTCTCTGAAATGTGAGCTGATTCTGAGAGACGCTATCAGTGTAGTTCAAGTTCTAGCATGTCCTACCAAGTTGGGAAGAGTTGGAGACAAAACTGAATGAGGAACAATTCCCTCAAACTTGGAAACACTCATGGGCAAGTTGCCTTCAGTATAATCAATTGTTTGACCATGATAACTAAAGGATAGAGGGGCTATCATAATCTGCATTAAAGAGAGAGGTCTTTCATCCACAAAATCATGGAATCTTGAAATTTTGAACTATAATAATAAAAATTTGGTTTTCCCCATAATATGTTTATGGGATAACTCCCTGAGAAAATAACAGAATAAGGAAGCAATGTAGTGCAATGAAGAGTATTGGATTTTTTTAGTTAGAGAACCTGGGTTGAAACACTGGCTCTGCCACTTACTACCTATGTGATCTCAAGCAAGTAAATTTACCGCTCTGGAACTCAGTATCCCCATCTGTAAAATGGGGCAGTTGGAACAGATGACCTCTGAGGTCTTCTCCAGCTCTAAACCTATGGTCCCTATGGATGTTGTATCAAGGTTTAGGCACAGACAGAAAAAGGCTGTAAGAGATTGAGGAGACAAAGGTTATTGTGGGCTGGACTGGTCAGAGAAGTCTTCCCAGAGAGGTGACATTTCATCTGGGACATTTCATCACAGGCTCTTCTCCCTTTCATCCCAGCTATTTGGGAAATAGCAACAAGCTGTTTCCCCTAACACAGTGTCCCACATTTAGAGATCCTGTGTCCTTTGATGTCCTTACAATTTCCACAGCCCTTAGCTGCCATCCCAGTCACTGAAATGAGAATTGGAGGTGCTGATAGGGCAGCTCTAGCCTTGGGCAATCGATTACTCAACAAGGCTGGGAAAGGGAGGGGTATAGTACACTAATATTTACATGACAGCTTAGGCCTGGTTGGAAAAGTTTCTAATTTATGAAACACAACAAGATAGGAAATCAACAGCCTCACCTCCCCCTTGGCCTCTGGGAGAAGGGAGTCACTTTCAAATAATATAGAGATGCCTTCTTGGGACTAATAATGGAAAGATTACTGGATTTGGGTTCAAGAAAAATCTGGGTCCAAGACCAGCATCTGGTGCCTGCTAGCTTTGGGAATCTGTGCAAATCAGTTGATCTCTTTGAAACTCAGTTTTTTGTTTTTCATTTTTTGTTTTTGCTTTTTGGAGGGCAATTGGGGTTAAGTGACTTGCCCAAGGTCACATGGCTACTTTTTGTGTTAAGTGTCTGAGGTTGGATTTGAACTCAGGTCTTCCTGACTCCAGGGCCAGTGCTCTATTCACTGCACCACCTAGCCGCCCCAAGGAACTCAGTTTCTTGACCTATACAATAGGGATAATACCTCTGGTTTCTACTGCATAATATATTGGTGTGAATTATGCCAATATAGTAATTTGCAAACCTTAAATCAATACATGCTCCCTATCATCATCGTTTTTGTTGTCCTCAATATCACGATGAATGGTCAAAGATCATTGGATTTGGTGTTGGAAGACCTGAGTTCAAATTGGAGTTCTCCTTGGCCTACCTGTTTAATCTTGTCATTTATTTTGTCTGGGATTTGGCTTCCTCTATCATAAAATGGGTATCACAAACCATTTACCATAGATTTAGGGCTTCCAGGGCCTTTAGAAACCATCCCTCCTCATTTTGCAGATTAGGAAGCTGAGTTACAGAGAGGTTAAGTGGCTCTTTGAAGGTCACACAGGTACTAAGCAGCAAAACCATCATTCAAGCCCAGATCCTATAACTCCAAATTGTGGTTCTTTCCACTGAACCACAGTAGTCAGACCATCTTTATAATCCTTTCTAGTTTTAAATTCTATTATTTAAGGTGGTGGGGAAGAGACCAGATCAGGGATAGTAATAATGGTGTTAGTAGTGGAGGGAAAAGGGGAATCTGACCCCCACCTCCCATCCAGGCCTAGTGTTTGGCAAAATTGTGATGCTGTAATTATTTGTCTTTGGTGGACACATTCTGCCTTCCTTTCGTTAATTTTTGATGTTCCCTTTCTCACCAGTTGCTCAGTACTGTCCCAAAGGGAGCCTTTGCTTCCCTATGTTTTTATGTTCTAGGTTCTTTTTCCATATCTTGTGTTCCATTATTTACATTGTTAAAAGCCTGAAATGATTAGGCAATATTTAACCCAAAAAATTATCTCTAATAGTGAAGTTTGCAAAAATAAAACAAGAATCCAGCTGATCATCAAGTTTGACTCTATCTGTCATCCATCCCTGGGCAAACAAGGGTTTATCAGAGATAAGAGAAAGAGAACACATATGATGACATTTAACAGAAGGAATAATGGAAACTGACTCTGGCTCTTCCCTGTCTCTTCCTCCCTTTTGTTCAGTTAACTTTGAATGAACTTAGCTGGAGTCAACAGAGAATGATCTGGAAGGAGGGACAGCAGCATCATGAAGCTGCTTCTTAGACAGCTTTTCCTTGTCATGGGAAGGTGGTCCTTTGAGAAGGTAAACCGAGTCACATGAGAGGTGCCCAGTTTTTTATACAGGTTGGAAGCCTTAGACCTACAGTAGGTGAGTCTAGGGGAGCCAGCACTAGCAATCATGACTCCCCAGTTCCATTTTTCTTACTACAAGTGCGCATGAAGAAAATTGGAGAGGAAGGAGGCAGTTGTTTGTCCTTCATTATCAAAGAGGACCAATGACATCACAGGTTGTGAAGACAGATGAGGAGAGAGGACGTTGCCCATAGGATGGAAAAAAAGAAGAGAAGATGAGAATGGAACAGACGTCATACAAAAAGCACTGGATTTGGAATCAAAGGAGCTGGGTTCAAATCCTAGCTCTGTCACTTATTATGTGTGTAAGCCTGGGCAAATCACCTAACCTCTCTGAGCTTCAGTTTCCCCATCTGTAAAATGGGTATTGTAACCCCTTCCCTGCCTTCCTCACCAGGGTCTTATAAGGATGAAATGAGATAATTTGTGCAGACGAATTTGTAAACCATAACATCCTATATAAAAGATGACTTATTGATATGGAGGGAGTCTACTTGTGTGTAGGGGATGCCAGGGGGAAGGACCCCAGTAAAGTCAGTCCTAAAGTGACTGCATCATCTTCCTCTGACTCCCCATCCATAGTAGGTATCAACTATGAGATGTTACCATCAAACCCAGAGCGAGCATGGGTATCAGTGGATGTGCCTGTGTGTTGTGTATACGATTGTTATGTGCACACATACAATGTTTGTCCCTGTGTGGGTTTGATGCACAAAGGCTGGTGGAGAGTGAGGGGTACAAATAAACAATCCCAACGATTTGCAGCCTGGTATCCAAGGCTGGCATTGAGCTAACGGCCTCTGGCCCACACTGAGCTGCTTTCCAGACAAATTAGGCGTCGGAGGAAAGCAGTGGGGAGAGGGATTGGGAGGGGGAAAGTGCAAATCACTGATGTTAAGATGAATTATTAACAACTTCCAGCCCCAACTGGCAGTTTGGGACATAGCCAGGGGAAGCTAGGTCGCTGGGCCAGACTTTTCTGGGGGCCCTGGTCCTTGGTCTGCTTCACAAGACAGTGTCGGGTAGTGCCTGAAATCCTGACTACAGCTTATTTGGGGAAATGTGGTACACTGGAAAGAGCCCTGGATGGTAGGGCAGGAGACCTGCATTCTAGTCTTGGCTGTGCCATTGACCTTGGGCAACTTGCTTTCTCAAAGGAAAGCTGGAGGACCCCCTGTCAGTTATGTGGAAGGAAGGGGAAGGGAATAAAGAAGCACCTACTGTGTGCCAGGCACAGAGCTGAGTGGTTTACAAACATAATCTCATTTTATCCTCACAACCACCCTGGAAGGTAAGTGCCATTAGTTAAGGAGATTCTTATGCAGGGATGGCTTGGATTAAATAGTCTCCAAAGGCTCTTCCAGACATGAAATTCTCTGATTCCCTTCCCAGTGCCATCAGTGTGCATGTTCTGCTCCTGATTGAGAGCTGGGCTCTGGGTTCTGGAATGAATATCTTATCTACTCTATTTCTTGTGGGCTTTGGAACATGCCTAGATTGTCTAACATGGAGGCATTCTGCATCTTTTATCACATGGTTGGGAATAGCCTAGAAAAACTTCCAGATTGGGACAGTGTATTTTTTTTTTTTTTTTGCTGCTTTCGGAGGGTGGAGATAACAGTTTACCCGCCACATGGCCAGCATGGACTGAACTGAGAGAGGGGAATGTTTTACATGAGCTCTGAGAAACAGGCCTGGGTTATTTATTTTTTATAAGGTTCTGTGTCATTTGTCTTTCTCAGTGTTAGTTGCCAGTGGTGATCCCGACTGGACCATGGCAACCTTGGAGTTAGGATTGCAAGCAAGATGTTGCAAGCAGTCAGCTGCGAAGGGAAGGCCTGAACCAGAGAGCATGTAATTCAAGCCCAAGGGGAGTTTGGAACTTGAAATTTAGGACTCTGTTCTATAGGAACTAAACTAAGCTGTGAAGCTAATCACCTTTTCCTCCCCAGAGACTGAGATGGTGCAAGGGGAGAGGGAGATTAAGCCCCATGTGGGGGGAGTAAATTTGTACATTTGTGATTATACCTTTTGGAGTAAATATTTGTTTGTAAAAGCTAATCCAACTGTTAGTGGATAAATGGAATCAGGGTGTAGGGGACTGACTCCTACAATTGAAGGAACACTTTTGGTGGGGGCTGGAGCCAATGGCAGAGAGCCTGGACACCCCAACCCACTAAAGGTAGCAGAGAACCTTGGGGGAGGGTAAAGTAAACATACCTGACCTTCAGGTAAGGGGGGAAGCAGGGTCGTCATTGTTACACTTGAAAAGCACATTATCCTGAGGGAACATGTTTTACTGGTTGTCTAGTAGGGAACTTCTTAGGGAACTCAAAATACTTCCCTACAACCTGTCATCCCACCATTATATATTCATTCCTTTGGATTTATAAACAGTTTCCTTTGCGAACTGCTTATATTTCCCATTTAAAAATGCAAATAGCCCTAAAAGGCCTCCCAAACACGACACACTTAAATAAAGGTCACTCACCTTTGCCATACTTTGTCATTGCTCTGGAAACTTGGGAAATGGAAAGTGACTTTAGCCTTGTCCAGAATCCCCCAAGAGTCCATGACTTAGACTTGGAACTTGAGCAGATTTCAGTAAAGAAGAGAAACTAGGATAGGAGGCAGAGAGATGCTGAAGAAGCCACCAGGAGAATCACCATGTGGAGCTGATCCGGGAGCCCAAAGTTCACAGACAGATGCACAGGAGAGGGCCCCAGCCGGGTGCTTTGGACAACATGGGGAGCTTTGATTTTGTGGTTTAATTATGTGTTTATACTTAACTGGTTGTGATAAAAAAAAAAAAAAAACAGCCGATGTCCCATCACGCCCGAACCATTTGCATTGGTTATTGAATGGAGAGAGGGAGGAACCTATCCTTTAAAGGGTGATGGGGTAGATGGTTGGTTTTCCTCTAGGTGCTAGCTGGAGGGTGGGGGGTGGAGCTGTAGAAAGAGATGGTGTCTGCTGTTTCTCTAACCCTGAGTAAATAAGACTCAAGGGAGAATATGATCGGAGGGAGCAAAGGAAATCAGACAGAATGTTTTAGGGAAATTTGAGGAGGGAAAGATTACTTTTAGCAGAGTGTAGGAGGAGGGTGGGTGAGAATCCTTGAAGGCTTCAAGAGAGAAGGTAATGACACTTCTCTCATCTCTCTCCACCCCAGTTCTACTCAGGTGTCTTTCTCATTTTAAGTAAGTGTGAATATGCCTCACAACCATACTAGATTGTAAGCTCTTTGGTTCCTTTTGGGCAGAGATTGTGTCAGTTTATGCCCAGGGCCTGCACAGGCTCTTGAATATTAATGTATATTGAATGAATGTTATCAGTACTTTGTCACCTGCTAATACCTTACATGCCTATTAATATGGTAGTCATCTGCTAATACATCTTGGGTAGCTACTGCACTTTAGCTGGAATTCAGAGAACAGGATCCTAGATTAGGTTTGAAGGGACCCCAGAAGTCATCTAGCCCAAACCCTTTATTTTAAAGAGGAAGAAACTGAGGCCCAGGGAAGCTGTGATGACCAAGGTTAGTAAATGACCAAGGAAATAAATGTCAGAGACGGGATTTGAGCCCATGTTTTCTGCCTCCAAAATGAAGGCAATTCGTTAAGTCAATTGAGAGCCAAAAAGCAAACACAGGTTGGGCATTGGAGAGGGGCTTGCTCAGGGTAGGGAAAATGAGCTAATACCCCTTTCAGAATATCGCCAGTCTGCCCTCATTCCCATTTCCCCAAGTCTCCAGACTAGGGACGGAGGGAGACTGCTTGGGAGGTTGAGGAAAGGGAAGAAGAATTTATCTCCTTGCACTCTCCTGGAGCTGCAGCCAGCAGTAGGTGCCTGCTCTCTTCCTAGCTCCTCCCTTCCCACAGCATTAGCGGCTGCTGCCCCTACCCCTGACTCCATGAGGGCCTCGAGCCCTGACTTAAAAAGAGAAAGATGAAACACCTGCTGCAAAGTGAAATGCATTATTCAGTTAAGCTTCTAAACTCCCCACACTGCACCGCACTCCCGTCACTCTCCCGCCCCCCACCGCCCCTCAAGTGGGAGCTGAAGTTACTCTTTTGTATCAGAGATGAAAGTCTCTGCAAGAGCAGACTGGGGAGCTGAGGAGGGATTGTAGTTCTCTCTCTCTCCCCTCTTCACTCTGCCCGCCCCCCCCCTTCCCCCTTCCCCATTCCCCCCTCTTCCTCCTGTCCTTTCTCTCCCTTTCCTTTCTTTTTTTCCTTCTGCCTTCTATTCCTTGCTTTTCTTCTCTCTCCTTCTTTTGTCTCTTCTCTTATTCTTCCTCCCCTGCTTTCTCTTTATCCCCTTTCTCTTCTTTCTTCTCTTTTTTCTTTCTTTCTCTTTCCTTCTCTCTGTCTCCTATATCTCTCCTTTTTTCTTCTCCCCCTTTAAAAAATTCCTTTCTCGATCTCTTTCCCACTCATCTCTTTCTGCTCCCACCTTCCCTCTTTCCCCTTCCTTCTCTCCTCTCTCCCTTTTCTCCCTGTCCTTAAATCTTGCCGTGGATCCCCCCTCCTCCTCCTCTTCCTCCTTTTCCTCCTCTTCTTCCTTCTTCCTCCTCCTGTCTCCATCTCCTTTTCTTCCTCTCTCTCTCCCTCTCCCTCATTCTTCCCATCCAGGGCAGGTTCTCCACCAACAGGAGGAAAATGGAACCCATTCACCATGGTTAATGTCAGCCCTTTCCCTTCGTGGAAAAAAAGAGGTAAAAAGCCTTGTGGGGGTGGGAGGATCAGTTGAAAGAGGATCTGAAGGTGTTTTTCCCCTCTCAAGGGTGTTAGGAGTATCTGGTCATTCAGAGGAAGTGGCAAACTAGAGTGAGTGAGTCTCTGCACATCAATATTATTACCCTACTGCAAGTATAATCTATGGTACAGAACCAGAGTTTTGAGTTTATACTGCCCAGGTGGTTTTATGGAGGCTTCTCAGTGAGCACACTTTCTGGTTCGTGCCCCCAACTGTGGTGTCCTGAGAACATCGGAATATGGCTGCAGCTCCCTTGAAAGCTAACAGATATCTTAACCTGACCCAAACGTCAAAAGCCTATAAGCATAATTCTCTTCCCTCTGTTGAACCTCACTTCTCCGGGCACTTCAGTGGTCCTCTAGATTTAATAGTGTTATCCTGGAATAGAGGCCCCCAAAAGGGAGTGTCACTCATCGCTTTTAGAAGGCCAAGCACCTCTCTTCCGCAGGGAACCCCACCTAGCCCAGGGATCTCTACAGGGCTCCAAACATGTAGTACTAACCTGGTGTTGGGGTCCCTTTCCCTGCATTGTAGTAGAATGTGAACTCCTTGAAGGCAGAGACTATTTCATTCTGTATTTACAGCCACAGAATCTCACATATGATGGATGCTTAATAAATTTCTGTTGGATTGAATTTAAGAAGAACAGAAGTCTGTGTCACCAGAGAATCAAATGACCTATCCTGTACAGTAAGTTCTACCTCCCCAAGTGCCTGTGTTTGCCTATATTTATAGAACTATCAAAATGGAGCTCAGCAACACAGAAGAATATTCAGGGTCCTTAGAGGTTAAACTGACTTCCCTGAATCCACACAAGGAGTCCTTCCAGGAGTTTTCCACTGGTCCAGCAACTCCTGTGATAGGTTCAGGAAGTTAGTTCCAAGAAGTGTTCTATCTCTCAGTCACTGTCTCTACCTACTGCCATTCCTTGGATCACCACTGCCACGCTTTCTTGGCACTTTATAGCCCCAAGAGCCTGAGGGAACCTAGTGTATATGTATCCAATCAGATTCTTTCTGTCTGATCTTCCAGCTGTCGTACCTTCTTTACCCTTCCATTTCTTTTTTAAAGGACAAAACCAAAAGCATAGCCCACATGCAGGACCTGGTAGTGATCAACTGTCCTGTGGTGCCAGTGGGGCATCTGGGATAAAACAAGGAATCCTTACCCCATCAAGGAGATGTCATAAATACCCTGAACACTCATCTGCGGGGTAAATAAGGAACTTTACACAGGGGATTTCACATCTGGGCATAGTCAATACACAAATCAAACATTCCTAGATAAGTCAGGAGTGCACCTGAGAGAACAGCCATCTAGTCCCAAACCCTCACTTATAGATGAGAAATCTGAAGGCCCAGAGGAAGTCCCTTCTTTCAATCATACAGCAAGTTAGAGGCAGAACCAGCCCTCTCATAAAGGTCTCCTACCTCTCCGGCCAGGGTTCTCTCTATAGCAGATCTATCCCCATTAGTAAAAGGATAGAAAGAGCCCTGACCTGGGGTCAGGAGACCTGGACTTGAGCCCTGGTTCTGCCACAATTAGCTATATGACATGGAACAAATTATTTCCTTTCTGAGCTCTGGGTTCTTCTTCTATAAAATGAAGATGATGACACTTGGACTACCTACCTCACAGGGTTGTACTAAAGAAAGCACTCTATAAAGGGGTATGTAAATGTGAGCTAATATAATAATAAGTTTACTAGCACCTGCTATGAAGCCTATTGCTGTTAAACCATATGTGGTGAAGAAAACTATCAGATGTGACTCCTACGCTAGTAGAGTTACAGCACAATTTTCACTCATGCTCAAAACCCCCTCGGCGTTTCCCATTGCCCAACTCAACAGGATTTTTTAGCATTAAAGGCCATTCATTTGTCAAATGTTTATTAAATACCCACTGAAGGAAGAGTGTTGTATGGGGAGAGAGATACAGCTTAGAAAGTGATTGTAGGATCATCTAGTCCAATCTTAGCTCATTTCGGTCAGAGATCTAGTGTTGGAAGGAACTTTAAAGGTCATCTAGTTCAACTCCTCCATTTGATAGCCAGGGAAACTGAGACCAAAGAGATTAAGTGACTTGCCCCAAACTACACAGGTAGTAAAAACAGCAGAGCCAGGTCTTGTGACTCCAAGCTCAGCACACATTTTAATTTAAAATGTTTTTTAAAAAAAATTTTAACAATTGTTATTGATGTCTTTTTAATCACTATAGTTTCCCCAAGTATCCCTTCCCTACCTATCTCTCCCATATAACAAAGGAGATTTTTAAGACAAAAAAAAATAGAAAAGAAAAAGAGAAAAACCCAGCATAATTGATCAACACATTGAAAATGTCTGAAAATATCTGCAGTGTACATTTGTGGACCTCCCACCTTTGCAAAGGGATGGGACTGGGCTAACTTCTCATATCTTATCCTTTGAGCTTATTTTTTAAATATAATTTTGAAACATTGATTTTTGATTTTTTTCATGGCTCTTTCCATTTATTTTGCTGCGGTAATTGTGTATGTATTCTTTTCTTGGATCTGTTTACTTCACAATGCATCAGTTCACATAGATCTTGCTTCTCCGTATTTTCACATTCATCATCTCTTACGTCACAGTAACGTTCTGTTATACTTAAGTGCCACTATATATTTAGCCACTCTCCATTCAATGGGCATCTACTTTGTTTCCCATTCTTTGCTATTATAAAAGGTGCTGCTACAAACATTTTGGTGTATATGAAGACTGGATTCTTATCAATAACCTCTTTAGGCTATGAGCCTGGAAACTCTGGGTCAGAAAGTATGGAAATTTTAGTTATTTTATTTGCATGATTCCAAATTGCTTTCCAAAATGGTTGTACTGATGCACAGTTCCACCAAGAACGCAATAGTGTCAGCATTCTTACTTTAAAAGATTTTAAAAAATTTATATATGCCCTTATATTTTCTCAACTTTTCTCCATCAGTGCTCCCATTACACAGAAAAGGAAACTGAGGTTATGACCTAATCAAGGTTACACAGCAAGTAGTAGAACTGGGATTCAAACTGAGTTGGTAAACTAGGACTTTGTTCTTTGACTCCAAACCCAAGACTCTTTCCAACATGTGTACCATACTGTGTGAAGATAATAGTTGCCCTGGTCATACTCACAACCTTGTTATTGATGTTATAGCTGTTTTCAGTCATGTCCGACACTTTGTGACCCTTGTTAAGGTTTTCTTGGCAAAGATACTGGAGTGGTCTGCCACTGTCTTCCCCAGCTCATAACCTAGAAGAAGGAAAGGATCCAAACATAGCGATAGTATGTATACACGTGTGTGAAACCATGCTTCAGCAGTAATCTACCCTCAACATTTTCCTGACAAGTGATCATCCAGTCTTCTGTTGGAAGTTCTTAAGTAATGGGCAATTTACTACCTATCATGGCAACTTTTCAGATAGATTTAGATCAACCAACTCAAATTAATAAACATTTATTATTTATTAGGTAGGGAGTCCTATACCAGGTATTAAGGGAGATACAAAATCTAAATAAGGTAGCTAAGTGGCTCAGTAGATATAGCTCTAAACCCATAGAAAGGAAGACGAGTTCAGATCCAGCCTCAGATACTTACTGGGTCAAGGTGTGACCTTAGGCAAATACCTAATCTCTGTCTTCTTCAGGCTCCTCAACTGTAAAATGAGAAAAATAATAGTGCCTACTTCCCAAAAGGTTGTGAGTTGTTTTGAAGTTCATATGAGATAATATTTGTAATGTGTTTGGCATGGTGTGTGGTATGTACTAATTCGTGTTCCCTTGCCCCAAATATGAATTGCCCCCTGGTCTCACAGGGTTTCCAGTTAGGGAAATTAAAACATCAGTGGGGGGGGGGGACTGAAGAGGTACAAAACAACATACTAATTCATTATTAAGCAGAAGTAGAATTTGAATTAGGCTTTAAAGGATGGATATAAATTCAGTAGGTGAAGATGGGGAGGCAGGGCATTTCAGAGTATAGGAAATAGCTTTGTTGCATCACAGAGAGCAGGAAGGAGAGTAATGACCAAGGAGGTTAGAAAGATAGTTTGGGGCCAGGTTGTGTAGGGCTTTAAAAGTTAAACAGAGGCATTTGCTTTTTATCATAGAGGTAATAGATAGGCAACCCCTGGAGTTGGATAAGTAGGGGATTCATACAGTCAGATCTGTGCTTAAGGAAGATTATTTTGAGAGTACTGTAGTATGAAGAATGGACTGAAATGGACCCCAGACCAGGTTGGCTGGCCCACAGTTTGGTGCTATGGTACTTTGATATGGACATATATCATGGCAGCAAGTATACACAGCAAGACAAGGATTATTTTCTTCATGATTTACAGACAATTGAAGGGAGAGAAAATAAATGTGAACCCTCTCACAGGGAGAGAACCGACATTCAGGGAGTTAGTGAGTTAGGGATAGAAGGCATGGATGTTTGTTTTCATGAATAGTTGTTAGTTAGTTGTTTTCAGTCATGTCTGACTCTTTGTGACCCCATTTGGGGCTTTCTTGGCAAATATACTGGAGTGGTTTAGTCATTTCCTTCTCCAGATCATTTTACAGATAAGGAAACTAAGGCAAACAGAGTTGAGTGACTTGCTTGGGGTCACACAGCTAGTAAGTGTCTGAGGCTGGATTTTAATTCAGGAAGATGAGCCTTCCTGTTCCTGTGTGCTGCCTTGCTACCAAGAATGCATGAAAGAGGCCATCAATGACCACTCTTCCTCTTGCTCAGTCAGAGCTATCTATCCAGAACCCTCTACTCTTGTCATTTCAAGATAGTGTGGCACAATGGAAAGAGCTCGGTAATGGTCCCAGCTATCCCTTGCTTGGCAAGGCACTGAACCAGGCTGAGGCTCAGTTTCTTTTTCTGTAAAATGAGGGACTTGGATGACCACCAAGGGCTTTTGCAGATCTAATATTCACATTAAATATCATTGATTTCTGGGTATAGAAGAAAAGCCATTAGGTTAAGAGTCACAAAACCTGTATTAAAATCCAGGTTCTGTTAATGACTCCTGTTATCACCTTTGGCAAGCCACTTTGCTGGGCCTCGGTTTCTTCATCTGTAAGGTGAGGAGGTTTGGGTCAGTGATTTTAAAGGTCCCTTCTAGATCAAGTCCTACTCTATCCCATTCCTATATTATCTAGTGTGGTCTTGATGGTGATGTCTTGTCAGTGAACCATCCAAAGAAAGCAAGACTAGATAATGACAACATAGCCATCACAAATCCTATGACTATATTCTCATCAGAAGAAAAAAAGGCCTTGCTCTCTCCCCACAAAAGTAATTCCTATTTTTCTAGCATTTAAGGTTTATAAAACACTTTCCTTATCACAATCCCATGAGGCACATAGTTCAAGTATTATTATCCCTATTTTTCGGATGAAGAAGCCGAGGTTCAGAGTGGTATGGTTGTTTGTCCATGGCACAGATAACAAACAGTAGGGCTGGGATTTTGACTCAGGTTTCCTGATATGAGGTTTAGCACTCTTTCCGCTAGTAGATCATGCTATCTTTGAATACAGCTAAAGTTACCCTGTGAGGGGTGGTGGGGCAAGGTTGGGGAATTTACTCGGAAAGAACAGGTAGTGATACTTTATCTACGCTTTGCTGCAGGGAAACAACTGTGATGTCCAGGCTTAGTCCTTCCTCCATTCTGCCACACATCTGGATTGGTCCAGGGAGGGTGGAGCTTGGAGCCCTGGGAAACATAGAGGTGAGTGTCTCAAGATAGTAGAGGAAGAGAAGGGCAGAAAGTACACTTGATGATTTTCATGGAATTGAGATTCATTAGCTCATATAATGTTAGTTACGATGGGGATCTCGTCTCTTCTAACCCTCACATTTACAGGTGAGGAGACAATATGACACAAGGTCACACAGTGAGGTCACAGAAGTCTAGTGCCATCTATGATCTCAGAGCTGAGAGGACTTAGAGATCATGAATTAAATCTTGTTTGTCTCCTCAGGGTCAAATTTATCTATCCCTCCTATAATTTCTTATAGCATCTTGTCTATACCTTTCTTTTGTATAGTTCCTTATCACCCTCTTCCTCCTAGCACAGTTATTTGTATCTCTCTCTTTCCCTCCATTAGACTGGAAATTCCATGAGGACAGGGTCTATATCATATCTATCTTTGTCTTTCTAGAATCCAGCAGCATATTTTTCACATAGTAGGCATTTAATAAATATTTGGTGACCCCTAAGGCCCTAAGGATGGTGCAATCAATAGAGGGCACTTGAAGTCAGAAAGATCTTAATTCAAATCCAGCCTCAGACATCCATTAGCTGTGTGATCCTGGACAAGTCACTTAATTACTGTCTGCCTTGGTTTCCTCAACTTTAAAATGGGAATAACAGTAGCATCTACCTTCCAGGGTTGTTGTAAGGATTAAATGAGATAACAAGCACTGCTTAGTACATTTCTTGGCATATAGGAGGTGCTTAATACATGTTCTTTTCCTTCTCCTTCCCTTTCCTACAGGGAATTTGTGGCATTTTTGTGATTAGAACCCAAGTGTCCTTTCCCTCCATCATATATTCCTTTCACTACATCATTACCTCTTGAAATATACATATATATGTATATATATGAGGTATGTGTTTCTGAAAACGTGTATATACATTCATATATGTGTAAATATATTGATGCATATATGTATCTCAAGGAAACGCAGGATGCCCATTAGAGGTGCCAGTGTGATTCAGGATCTCATATCTGGTGTGCCCATGGGCACTAGGTGTTCATTTTAATAGCCTGCCTGTCTCTGCTGCCCACCTGCCTGTCTGGAGACAACATCATCAGTCTAATTTCAGATGGTGTGTACAGCCTGATGGGGAGACAGCCGGAGCGCGGGCTGCCAAATGCTCTCATCAGAGATAGCGAGAGACGCTGCTTCGCCTGTCGACAGAACGTAATCAACTGTCCAACTGATGGCCTGCCAGTGGGGAGGTTCAGCTCAATCGACTGATGCCACTATTTGCTGGGCTCATGAGGGACCCAGGTTCTCCCCAGCCTCAGGCAGACAGACAGCAGCTCTTTATGATGAGGTTCCCATGGAGATGTTTCCAGGTCATAGAAGTTAGAGATAGAAGAAACATTCAATTCAAATCAGCAAACATTCTTTGAACACCTCCTATATGCAGCTCATTGAAGGAGCAACCTGGACTGGGAGTTAGAATACCCAGCTGGAGTCCCAGCGCTGTCACGTACTAGCTGGATGATTTTGGCTAAGTCATTTCTCTTCTTTGGGTTTCAGTTTTTTAATCCAGTAAGTGGGGATTAGGGGTGGACCTGTGCATTCTGTAGGATCATAGACTATGTAAAAAGGAATAATGTGAGATAAGGATGAAGAGGTTGGCTGGAATGTGGAAGGAATGTTAAGACCAGGAATTTATGCTTGATTTTGGAAGCAATTCGGAGCTACTGAAAAATTTTAGTACAGGAGCATCATTAGCATATATTAGTATGTCGAGTAACTGTATTGAAGAGTTTAAGGAGAACATAGACTCAGGAAACAAAACCAGTTGGGAGGCTAATAGAACAGTCTAGGAAGAGGGCATGGAGGGTCTGAACTAGGGAGATGGCAATAGGAATGAAGGGACAGATATGAGAGCGAATTCTGACATAGGAATAACAGGATTTGGAAATGATCACATGTGAAGGAGGAAAGACAGAAAATGCAAAGATGTCTCTAAGATAATGAGTCTGGGTGCTCTGGAGGATAATAATGGAAATCTAAACATTTGAAAGATGACAGACTAGGGAAGAGGTGGGAATGAGGAATTCGGTTTTGAACATGTCGAGTTAGACATCCTATTTGGAATCCAGTTAAGAGATATTTTAAAAGATGAAGTCAAATCCTAGTCTGCAGCTCTGAGGAGAATTGAGTTAGGAGTAAAAAATAGATTTGAAAGTCATCTTCATAGAAGTGACACTTGAAACCATTGGAGTGGATGAGATCACCGAGGGAGAAAGCATAGTAAAAAAAAAAGAGAAGAGGGCTAAGAAGAAACCATGGAGAGTACCCAGGTTTAAGTTGTGGGGAATAGAATGAGGAGCCAGCAAAAGAGGCAGAGAAGGAATAGGGCAGTGAGGTGGTGCAGGGGATAAAACACTTGGCCTGAAGTCAGGAAGACATAATACATACTTAGACACTAACTGTGTGACCCTGGGCAAGTCACTTAACCCTGTTTGCCTCAGTTTCCTTATCTGTTAAAATAGGCTGGAGAAGCAAATGGCAAACCACTCCAATATCTTTGCCAAGAAAACCCCAAATGGGGTCATGAAGAGTCAGACGTAACTGAAAAATGACTGAACAGGAAGAAGGAATAGTCAGAGAGATAGAGGAGAGTCAAGAGAGAATAGAAGCCAAGGAAACAGGGGTTATCAAGATGGTGGAGGTAGCTGACTATGTCAAATGCTATAGAGAAGTCAAAGAAAATGAGGATGTGAAAAATTGGATCTAGCAATAAGTTCAGTAACTTTGGAGACATCCTTTTGTGTAGAGTGGTAGGGACAAGTCATCAGACCACTATGGGATCATCTAGGCCACCCCCTTTCCTGTCACTCTGTGAGTTAATAACAAGGACAGGGCTGGCACGCAATCTTGGTATGGGTATGGAACATCATACGTCTTGTCGGTCTTGGTTGATGTGCTTGTTAGTTTCACTAAACTGCTCCTTTCCTCCCTTTTTATTTTTTAATTATGTATTACAAGGGATGGCTTGATGGGGAGGGGAGAGAAGAGGGACATATTTGGAAATGAAAGTGACATACAAACATGAGACAAACATTTTTAAAAGAATCCCAGTCTTTTGATGCCTAGTCCAGAGCTCATGCATCACACTGCCTCCTCTCATCATTCCTTACACTCTCCCTCTGGGAGACAATGATATGTCATTGTGTCCCTCTGAAAATCTCCCTGAAGCCATGGCTTCCCCTCCAAATGATCCTCTGTGTTCCAGCAGACTGTAGCCAGCTTCCCTTTCAGGTAAACAGCGGGGTGTTGGGAGGATAAGAGGAGGCAGCCTGTGAAAGCACTTTGGGAAAGTTAAAAGCTCCGAACAAGTGGATGGTATAATTTTTTAGAGTATAAGCTCCTAGGGGACAGAGACCAGGTTTCACTCTACAATATAGAATCATGTTGTAGAATTTTAGTGTTAGCGTCACCACTTCAAACTAGTTGTAGCATTGTATCGTTGAATGAGCACTTTATTGTATATCTACTAGTTCCTTTAAAATTAAACTCAATGGACACTTATTAATGAGGCCAATAAGTCAATAAGCATTTATTAAGTGCCTACTATGTGCCAGGCACTATGCTAAGTTCTGAGGATACAAAGAAAGGAGAAAGGCCCTATTCTTAAGGAGCCCACCATCTAATGGGGGATGACAACATGCAAAAAATTATGTACAAATGAGTTATGTACAGGATAAATAGAAAATAATTAGAAGAAGAAGGAACATAGAATTTAAGAAGATTAAGAAAGGCTTGCTGTAGAAAATGGAATTTTTACTGGGATTTGGAGGAAGTGAATAGAGAGTTAGCCTTGGAGGAGGGTGACCCAGATTCAAATCTTCCCTTTGATATTGTTGGGCAACTCACTTAATTTCTTGTGGCCTTAAGACTAGAAGTTACAGAGGAGGGAATCTACAAAAGTCAAGGAAATCTCTTATCAGGAGCTTCCTACAATGGAAATCTCAAGTGCTGTCAAAGAAAAAAAATTTAACACCTACTGTGTACAGGACACTATACTAGGCACAAGAGATATAAATTCCACCCAAATTATCCTCATACTCAAGAATTTTATATATTGCTTGGGGTGTGTGTGTGTGTGTGTGTGTGTGTGTATGTATTAAGTGACTTGTTGTTTAGTTGTTTTCAGTTGTGTTTGACTCTTTGTGACCCAATTTGGGATTTTCTTTGCAAAGATACTATAGTAGTTGGCCATTTCCTTCTCCAGCTCATTTTACAGATGAGGAAATTGAGGCAAAGAAGGAAGATGAGTCTTCCTAAATTCAAGCCATGTGCTCTATCCACTGAGTCCACTAGCTGCTCCTCCTTGAGTGGAGGGACTGACTACCTTTTGCCTCTTTTTGTATCCCCAGAGCTTAGCACAGCGTCTGGCCTATAGTAAGCACTTGATAAATGTTTATTGATTGATTAAAGTAACTTGTCTATGGTCACAAAGATGGTAAGCGGTAAAATTGAGACTTGAATTCAAGTCCCTTGACCACAACAGCCATAGGCTCTAGGGGTCTATGTCAGTTTCTCTGAGTGGTATCTAACTTAGGTCTTTACATTCTACCAGATGACAGTGGTGTTGATGCTGGAAACTCAAAGTATTTGTGTGAAACCTTCTGCAGAAGAAAACGACCCAGCCCAGGAAAACCCATTTGCCTTATCAGAAAGCCAATTGCTCTTACTAAAGTATTTAATACGATTTCCTTCTATTAAGGCAGGAAATCTGGCCTAGCAAGATTATTAATTCTAAAGATACTCATTAAGTCATCGAATAGTATTTAAATGTATGGCAACACCCGGGCCATTGTCATTTTTCAGTTCTATCTTGATTACAGGTCACCCAATTAGAGTTGCCTTCAAATACCCAAATCCTGGACGTTGGGAGATAAGGTTTAATGCCCTCTTTAATGCCCTCAAACAGGAGCTATCAGCAGTAACATGAGGCCCATAAATATTAATAAATCTATAATTAGTCCCTTGAAAAGAGATCAGTTCAAATGAAAACTCCACCCGCTAATAACTCAGACTCAGTTTTGTGTGGTGACAGATCTCTTGTCATTAGCAATAGGCCATTCTTTGTCGAAGAGGAGGATATTACTGACACCCAGCATGAACTTTGAGCTGTGTTTCTAGCAGTGGAGATATGCCACACTAAGCCATCCCTACTCTCCTGCATGTGTATTGGTGACCCAACAGGCTAGGGTCCAAGGTATGGGTTGTGGTTTCTAGAATGAAATTAATTGCCTCTCATAAGCATCCATTCAACTCACGGCCTTTGTCTCATCATTGAATTGACTCTGCCAGATAGTCATCCATTCATTCTACATTTATTATATCTGCTTTGTGCTGAGGCCTATACTTAGCACTAAGGTGGCTACAAATCTGCATAAGGTGCCTGCTCTCATTTCCCTCTGAAGGGGAGAAGTTGTCTGGTTGAAATCATATTGTACTAAGTTCTAGAACCATTTTCCTGAGTCTTCCTTCTCCATTTGTTGAGGTAACATGGTATAGGGGAATGGAATCCTCGAGTCAGGAGCCCCGGTTTTGAGTCACAGACCAAACTATCTACTGCCTACTATCTATGTTACTATGGGCAAGACACAATTATCCTGAACCTCAGTTTCTTCACCTGGAAAACAGGGTAGTAATTATAACCCTAGGACTGGAGGGCAAAAGTGGGAGTATTGAGTGGAAATTGGAGAGGGACAGATTTCAGCTCTTTGTATTGCAAAACTTCCTAATCATATCAGCTGTCCAAAAGTAAAATGGGCTAGCTCAGAAAGTAGTGACTTCCTGGTCACTGGAGATCAAGTAGAGGCCTCATGATTGCTTATTGGGGGTGTTTTAGATGGGATTACTATTCAGTATAGCTTGGACTGAATGATCCTCTGAAGTCCCATCCAAAATGAACATTCTATAATTGTCTTTTGCCTATCATTTAGCCCAGTGCTAGGTGCATAGTAGGCTTAATAAATGCTTGTTCAGGGCAGCCAGGTAGCACAGCGAGTAAGAGCACTGGCCCCAGAGTAGGGTTGACCTGGGAACGGATCCTGGCTCAGACACTTAGCACCCACCCAGAAACACCTGGCCGTGTAACCTTGAGCAAGTTACTTAACCCCAATTGCATTAAGATAAATAAATAAATAAAATAAATGCTTGCTAACTGATGGATTCTGTGATAACTGGTGAGGTTGTGAGGAAAGTGCTTTGTAAACCAAGTCCCATATATAAATGAGCTATTATTATATCACATTGCTACTCATTCCTTGGTCTTAATTGGGTTGCCTTGAGCAAGTTACTGGCTTGCTCTGACTTGGTTTCCCCATTTGTGAAGTGGGGCTGTATCAACTATCCTTATAGATGTCAAAATTCTTCATGCTTTCAGAAGCCTGGACCCTGAACACTGACTCTTCTTCTTCATGCCCAATGAAAATCTTCTAGTTTAATTTAAATATATTTCCTCTTCTTTTTCTCTTTGGACGTGGAAGGAAAGCTAAAAGCATCTCTGTCTCTAGGAAATTTTCAGAAAAAGACAGCTAGCTTTCTATTTTGGCTCTAGTATTGGACTGGGAGACTGGAATGAATCCTGAATGTCCTTTCAAGCTCAGGGACTTGATGGTGATCTGCCAGGGGTCCCAAAGCTCCTATCTTGAAGGAACTAGGTTCCCCCAAGTTTTACGTGGGGAGAAATTGAGATGATAGATTCTCTGGTTGGGAGAGCTTGGAAAGCTGATTGTTGAACTATACCATACTATGCCATTAAGGAGGTATGGCAGATTCTCTGAATCTGAGAGTTGGAAGAGACATCTGAGGTCATCTCATGCAACCCACACCTGAATAGGAATCCAATCTCCCACATTCCTGATAAGGTATAGCTAGTTACTGCTTGGGGACCTCCAGGGTCAGTGAAACAGTAAGCTCCCCAGGCATTGCACTTTCAGTTAGTTCAACTGTTCAGATATTATTTCCCTTTCTGAGAGCTAAACTCTGCCTTATTATCTTTCATGCATTGCTCCTTGTTCTGCTCTCCAGGGCCCCAGAGAAGCAGTTTTGTCCCTCTTCCACATGACAGTCCTTCAAATATTTGAAGACAACTGCCTGTCTTCCAGGAAGTCTTCTCTTGCCCAGGCTAAACAGCATTAATTTCTTTAACTGATTGTCTCAAGGCATAGTGCAATCTTCTCACTATTCAATTAAATCCAGAATTGAACACCATTCTCCAAATGGGCTCTGAACAGGGTAGAGTACCTGCGTATGTCATCTCTTCCTTTCTGGACATTATTCCTCTCCTAACATAGGTTTAGCTCATGTTAATTCTTCTGGCCATGATGTCACACTGTTGACTCCGTGTACCACCCTTTTCCATGGCATTTTGAGAATTAAGGGGCCAAATATATAGTGGGTTGTTGTGAGCAATGCCTGAGGCAACCTGATTTATGGGCACATAGAAGGTCCTCTGCCTCAAAATATGCCTCCCCTAATTAGCTGAAATTTCATCTTATATTACTTTGGTTTCAGGTTGTCCATTGCCAAATGTTCACTACCAAAATGCAGATTCCCCTGGGAGGGGTAGGACTTTAAACTGTTATCAGTCATTGATGGCTAGTCCCCAGTCTGAATAAATTTATCACATCCTTTCCTGAGAACAAAGTTTTGATAAGGAGAAAGCCTTGGGCATTGATGCTTACATGTGGGTATTGGAGGGTATTGCAGAGGGGAGGATTACCTGCTTCACAATTTGGCTCCAGGATTACCCAAATATTTAGCTGAAACAAATTATTGGGGTCACTGCTAAATAGTAGGATGTGCTATTTTGGCTTCTTGCCCTGGGTGCCCGAATATTTTGGTTCCGGCCCTGATCCCTCTTCCTTGGTAAATTTCAGCACTGACGATAAAGTTCAAGAGCTCACCTGGGCCCGTTGCTTAGCAACCATAGGCTGTAAATGATATCGCTCCAGACACTTTAACTAACCCCTCCACTGCAACCAAGGGATAATGAAGGCAAAGTCAGACAAGCGAAACGGAATTAAAAATCAAACCCTGGAATGAGAAGAGGCAGGAGATGTAGAGGTGGCTTTGGTGGGTATAGCCAGGTCTGAAGCTGCTCTTTGGACTGGAGTCTCTAGAACTCTCTTGTTGGCCTGTCCCTGCTGCTCACCTGGGCTAGAAGAGTGCAGAGAATGAGTCTGGGCCCCTTGGTACTTGTGACATGCTCCCTTGGAATAGGGTCGATTCTGTAAAGGCATGCAGCCTAGAGGTGAGGCAGGTATTCTTCCACTCCTAGGTATTCTTCCTGCAATTCAAGTAACCACCACCAAGAGAATAGTGGTACCTTTTCAGATAGTATCAGACTTATTATTCTCATTTATAACTGTCCCTCCTGATTAATGGCTCATTAATATAGAAAGGATTAAAAAGATATACCTCCGTTTCTTATAAACGCTACATGGAGCTGTTTCAAAGCTGATCCTTGGGACTCCTGGCCAAGACGACTAACTGGACAGAGGAAGATTAGTCAGATCCCATTTACCTACTCTAAAAAACACTTGGAAATTATACCAGACATAATAATGATCAATAAATTCAGTGAGAAACTTCCTTAAGTTTGTGAGTGACTTCCTTAATGGCAGAACTGTGAGTGCACACACACACACACACACACACACACACACACACACACACACACAGACCTACAGGCAGTATAAAAGGGGGCCATCAGCAAAGTTAGTATAGACAGGCAAACAAACCTGCAGCTTCCCAGCATGACCAGAGAAGGGCCAGAGATATGTGGAACCTGCAAAATACTGTCTCAAAAGGCAACAAAAGCAGAAGGCTTCACTATGAGAGTCCCAGGGTGGTCAGAAAGTCCAAGGGTAGCGACCTTGAAAGTGATGGAGAATACCAGTTGCTCAGCTTAGCCCAGGCCTAGGGACTCACAGGTCCCTAACATTCTGCCCTGAGATGCCAAAGAGGGCCTTAAGAAAGCTAATGCCCTGAACCTCAAAGATTGAAGAAGGCCTAACCTTGAGAGGAAGAAGTCAGGACAGGAACCCAGGTAAGCCAGGGCAAGACCATGCAGGGTTAACCACCCCAGGCAAAAGTGGACTAAAAGACTTGGCCTTGGTGCAATTCTCTAATTCAGAAAATATGACTAGAGAGATGAGTAAAACAAAATAGAAAAATACCAGGCAGTATTAAAAATATTTGTAGATCTAAAGGTCCCCCAAAAGGGGAGTGTAATTCTATAATAACTGCAAGAAAAGACTCAAAGGAAAAATGGATTTTCCACATAAATACCTAGAAGAACTGAAGCATCTAGAGGGAGATCTAGAGGAAAGAATTGGAAGGAGAATGAATAGTTTAGAAAACAAGATAGGCTTTATGTAAGTAATGGACTAGCAAAAAACTAGAATTGATCAAACAGAAATCAATGACTCCATGAGACAGTAAGAAATGTTATAACAAAACCAAAACAAAAAAGATTGAAAAAAATGGAAAAAATGTAAGATGTCATATCAAAAACAACTGATCTGGAAAACAGGTCAGGGAGAAAGAATTTAAGAATCACTGTATTCTCTAAAAAAAAAAGATAAAACCTCCCAATATTCTATATTTGAAGAAATCAAGTGAAAGCTGCTTAGAAGCAGAGAGTCAAGTGAAGATAGAAGAACCTATTACTTGCTAAAAGACACTAAAAAATACTGGAATAATGTAGCCAAAATCCAGAGCTCTCATGTCAAAGAAAAAATACTGCAAGCATCAAGAAGTAAATTCAAGTACTCATGGACCATAGTTAGGATTCCATAAAACCTGGACGTTTTCACTATAATCAGGAGGAGATTTTGGAATACAATATTCAAAAAGGCAAAAAATATAGTATTAGAAACAAAGCTATGTATAATTCCACAAGGAAAACAAAATGTACCTTTATTGGAATAGAGCAGCACTTCTTAAACTGTGGGTCATGAGTCCATGTGGGATCTCAACCCACAGTTTAAGAAGCACTGAAGAGGTTGAGTGGAAAGTTTAGGAAGCCCAGGAATAGAGAACTTTCAAGGATTTTTGATAAAGGATGAGTATAACAAAAAGACAAGAGTAAGAACTTTGAAATACAAACACAAGAGTCCAGAGAAAGCTAGAGAGATATTTGTTTGAGCAATTGTAAGGAACGACAGTATGATGATGTAGGGCTAACATTCTCATAGTGGGAGAGGAAACAAATATCCCTTCAGCACCCTGTTTTCAAATGGCATTGAGGGATTTAAACAGGAAAAAATGAAGAACTTGGGGGGCATATTTATTCTGTTCTGAGGGTTTTAAGTGGGGAGATAGAAGGGAGAATACAGGGAATACACTAGTTTAGTTTTTAAGGAATTATTTTCTTCAGTTAGCTTTTGTACCTCCTTTTCCATTTGGTCAGTTCTACTTTTTAAGTTCTTTTCAGTGAATTTTTGTGCCTATTTTTACCATTTGGCCAATTCTATATTTCTAAGGTATGATTTGAGAGACAGAGACAGAAAAAGAGAAACAGGGACAGAGGGAGACAGAGACAGAGTATGTGCCTCCTTTACCAAGCTATTGACTCTTTTAATAAATTTTTTTGCATCACTCATTTCTTTTCCCAATTTCTACTTTATCTCTCCTATTTGATTTTTAAATCCTTTTTGAACTCTTCTAGTAATTCTTTTTTTGATCTGGTGACAAATTCACATTTTTCTTTGAGGCTTTGCATGTAGTTGTTCTGACTTTGTAGTTTTCTTCTGAGTTTATGTCCTGATCTCCCCTATCAGCATAGTACCTTTCTCTAGTCAGACTCTTTTGTTGTTTGTTTGTTTTCCCAGCCTATTTCTTGACTTTTAGCTTTATTCTAGAGTTGGTCTCTGTTTATGGGGTGGAAGGAGTATAGTTACAAGCTTTAGGTTTTTCATGCTGCTAGTTCTGGGAGTTTATAGGTTTTTGGTTTTTCCAAGGAAGTATGATCTAAGGAGGGGTGTGGTCACTACTCTCCTGGCTTGTGCTCTGGTCTGTGAGTGACCACAAGCACTCTTCTCCACCCTGGAATTGTGACCAGGGCCCCTTCACCTCTGTGGTCAAGCACTAGTGAGCCAATGTTCCTCTTCATACTTGGACTGTGATCTAGTACTGTTTTTAGGCAATGCAACAAGGTCCTGCCTCAATGCCAGCAGAGGGCATTGTAATCTCCTTTTGATTAGTCATCCAACCCCTTTCCTGTCTGTGAGTTGAGAGTTCCTCTAGCTGCTGCTGTTAAAGCTGCCTCAGTTTTCACTTCTCATTATGCCTAGGCCCTAGGTCCAACCACCACCCTGCTGAGACAGACCTTTCTTGCTGAACTCTTATGTCGTACTGGGCTGGAAAATGTTTTACTCTGACCTATTGTTGGTTCTGCCACTCCAGGGATCAATGTGAGGCATGATATGATTTTAAAGTTGTTTGGAGGGGAATTTGGGAGAGTTCAGGTAAATCCTTGCTTTACTATTTCATCTTGACTATCCAAATATACTAGTTTGGAAGGAGAAAAGGGGGTACAATTTATTTGATTAATTGGAGTGGATGAGAAAAAACATGAAGAAAGAGGTGAAGGAATTGTGCATCATATGAACCTCACTTATCTGAAGCAGACAAAGGAGGAGTAAACATATGTTTATACAATGTGTGTAGAAGTATATCCGACTCCACAGGGAAACAAGCAGGGTTACGGTGTGGGGTGGTGTTAAGAGAAGGATAATTCTAGGGTGGAAATAGAAGAAAAACAAACTTCATAATCTTGAATGGGAGATTAAAAGGGGAAAGAAAAGAAACGAAGTAGAATCTAAGGGAATACCTGTCAATTGGGGAATGTCTGAACAAATTATAGTATATGAATATAATATAATATTATTGCATGGTAAGAAATAACATGCAATTATTTCGGATAGAGTGAAGAGAGCAGAGCCAAGAGAACAATGTATACAATAACAACAGCATTGCAAAGACAAACAACTTGCAAAGATTTAAGAACACTAGTCAATGCAATCACCAACCACGTTTCCATGAAGAAGAATCTGCCCACCTTTTGCCAAAGAGATGATGGCCTCAAGGTGCACAAGGAAACAGATATTTTTGGACATGGCTACTTTGCGGATTCACTTTGTTCGACTGTGCTTATGTCGCAAGGATTTTTTAATTGCTGGGGGTGGAACTTTGCTGGGAAGAATGAGGGTTAGAAATAGGGATACAAAAAAAAGAGGGACATTGAAACATTTCCAGAAATTCACAGAAGAAAACAGAAATACAGAAGGAAGTACAGAAAAGCAGAAAAGTTTTGAAAGACAATGTGGCATTTACTAAGCAGTATGAAAAGGAGATTCACAGTTTTGCATAGAATCCTTTTTGTGTTTTGTAGTGTACATGATATAAAAATGCTCTTTTGTATTTGGTGTTTAAGTTCAGAATAAAAAAAAGTAATAAAACCAGAGGAGATCCTTCCAGGGAGTTTTCTGAAAGCAGATAAAAGCTTTTTCCTACTGAACATTTTAAACATATCTAATAATTTGTTTTTAAACATGGGGTTTTAGGGAATTATAATATAGTGAAAGGGCATTGGCTTTGGAATTAGAAGACTCAGGTTCAAATATCACCTCTGACATTTTCTACCTATGTGAGCCTGGACAAGTCACTTGACTTGGATGACTCAGTTTCCCTACTTGTTAAAAGAGTATGATAATACACTAAGTCCCTCACAAGATTGTTCTGAGGAAAGGATTTAATATATTTTCAGCTACTATTGTCATCTCTCTCAAACTACTTTGTATTTATTCTCTTTATACTTATTCTATATAGATCTATATAAATCCTTGTTGTCTGCTTCATTAGAATATAAGTTCCTTGCAAGTAAGGACTGTTTCATTCTTGTACTTGGCACATAATAAGTTCTTAATAAATGCTTGTTGATGGGCTACAAAACTGTATATATTCTTTGACTCAGCAATACCATTACTAGTTCTATACCTCAAAGAGATCAGAGAAAAGGACCTATATGTACAAATATATTCATAGCAGCTCTTTTTTTGATGGCAAAGAATTGCAAACTGAGCTGATGCCCATCATTTGGGGACTGAATAAGTTATGGTATATGAATATAATAGCATACTATTGCTCCACAAAAAATGATGAAAGGGACAGTTTCAGAAAAATCTGGGAAGACTTTTTATGAACTGATGCAAAGTGAAGTCAGAAAAAACAGGAGATCATTGTATACAGTAATATTAATATTGTAAGAATAGTCAACTGTGAAAGACTTAGCAACTCTGATCAATACAATGATCCTTTATAATCCAGAGGACTCATAAAAATGCTATCCAGCTTTGGAGAGAGAACTGATAGACTCTGAGTATAGATTGAAGCATAATTCTCTTCTTCACATAGCTAATGTGGTAATATTTTTTGCATGACTTCATATGTATAATGAATATTGCATTTCTTTTCTTTTTTTTTTTGCTTTTTGGAGGGGGGAAGGTAGGGCAGTTGGGGTTAAGTGACCTGCCCAAGGTCACATGGCTAGTTTTGTGTTAAGTGTTTTGAGGCCAGGTTTGAGCTCAGGTCCTCCAGACTCCAAGACTGTTGCTCTATTCACTGTGCCACCTAGCTGCCCCCTGAATATTGTATTTCGTTTCTTCTCAATGTGTTGGAAAGGGAATAGAGCTGAGAGAATTTGGAACTGAAAGTAAAAATTAAAAATAAGAAAATCTTTTATATGCATGTTGATTATCTTAAAATATTAAACATGAATTATTAATATTACCTTTGCAATCTTGCCAAAATCACTTAACTCCTCTGCCATTTAGCTTTACCATTCACAAAATGCAAGGATAAGATTAGAAGCCTTCTAATGTACCTTCTAGCTCTAGAGAGTATGCTTCTTTGATACTCGTAGAATTCAAATACAGCACCATTTAAAGCTTCCATGGTTCTTGATGAGTAGACTTAGGGAGTGGGACTGGTCCAGCACCCACTTCCGATATTGGCAGTTTTCTGTTGTTTCACACCTTCCCTTTCCATGCTTGTCCCTCCTCTATCCAACCAGTACTAACTTGATTTACCTTGTAAGAGTCAATATTTCACTGATGCTTTGGTAAGCACTTCCCACACACGAACCCTGTGAGGTAGGTAATGGAAATATCATTGTGCCATTTTACAAATGGGAAACAGAAGTCTATGAAAATTAAGTGTCTTACTGTAATGGGAATGTAAATTTTAAAGATATTCCCTGCCCCTAGGCTAAAGTGCACCTGGAGCCTGGGGTAGGAGGCTTGTTTTTTCAGTACATACTTCTTGATTGGCCAGTGAGTCAATAAGGTTGTTACATTTTCTGAGCCAGGAGAAGGCTATATAAGCTCTGATGTGTAGCTTTGTTTTGGGGCTCACTTTGAGAAGTGTTCTGTGATTTGATCAGATGAAACTCTGGGAAGCCGTTGTCCAGAGCCCCCCGGCTTTGAAACCCAGATGTTGATTTGGTATGGATGTACTGGTTGGACAGTTTTGGAAAACTGTCTACTTGATCTGTTTCACTGTCTTGATAATTCTGTCTGTGTATTCTGAAGTTCAGGGTGCTGACCTTTTCCCCCTGAACTAGGTAAACGATATATGTTTGACTGATTAAAGTAAGCTTGTTAACCCATTTTGAGTTGCTTTCCTTTATCAAAGCAGATCCAAGAACCTATGGTGGCAGCAACCCTGGGGACGCTGGGGTGCTTGCTGCTACACTTACCCAGAGTCACATAGCTAGTAGGTATAAGGTCTGGGATTTGAGTCCAGGTTTTCTGACTCTAGCTTCAGTGGTCTTTCCATAAGACTATACTGTCTCTCCATATTACTCCATTCTGTATACTTCTCATTTACATTTTCCCATAAGTTCTCCATAGGGGATTTATTCAGAGACCTTCCTCTTGTTCCTTTAGAAGCTCCAGTGTAGTCTTCAGACTATATTTATATTGTTTTTCATTCTGGCTACATGAATGACCCTCCTTTTTTCCTGTGATATTTATCGTTGGAAATGTCTCTTACAGCATATTTTACACATATCCCATGCTAGAACTAACTACATAACCTGGGATGTCAAGTGGGCTCATAAACCAATCAAGTACCATTTCCTGAGGATATTCCCTAAGAAAAGGAAAGAATCATAGCAGATTTTGTCCATATTGGGTACAGCTGTTCAAAAAGCAGCAAGTGTATGCACTAAAGTTGTCTTGGTGCTACAGAAATACTCCTGGGAATTCAGAGGGGGCTGATGCATAGACAAAGGGATTTTAATTGAGTTCAACAATTATGTGCCCAGCTCTGCCCTAGGCCCTGTGGAAGATACAAGAGAGGAAAAGACATGGTCCCTGCTTACAATCTCACTAATGATACAAAGCAATTAGGAAGCAAAACAAGACACTATATGATAATGAGCTAAATGGTGTGGGAGGCAGCAGTGTAGTGGAAAGAACACCAGCTTTGTAGTCAGAGGACTTGAGTTGAATCCTGCCTCATCAACTTGCTACCTGTGTGACCTTGGGCAAATTACTTAGTCTCTCTCAACCTTAGTTTTCTCATATGTAAAATAAGGGGCATGGCCTAGATGATCTCTAAAATCCTTTTAAGCTTTAAAGCTATGATCCAATGAACTTTATAACCTTGGCCAAGTCATTTAACTACTCCCACTAACTACATTCACATGATTTTCTAAAGTACCATCTAGCTCTGACATACTATATTCAGAAGTCCCTCCAAGTTCTGATATACTGTGGACCTTTTCTTTTTTATACATATGCATTTATGTATTCATGTATGCATGCATATACTTTATTTTAACATTCCTGTTTAAAATTTTGAGTTATAAATTCTCTCTATCCCTGCAGCCCCTCCCCCACTCATTAAAAAGCAAGTAATGGTATCAATTATACATGTGAAGTCATCAAGACATTTCCATATTAGTTCTGTTGCAAAAAAAAAACAAGCAAAATAAAGTGGGAAAAAAAACATGTTTTAATCTACACTCAGAGTTCATCAGTTCTTTCTCTGGAGGTAGATACCATTTTTCATTGTGAGTCCTTTGGAATTGTCTTGGATCATTGTATTGATTAGAGTAGATAAGGCTTTCACAGTTGATAATTGTTACAATACTGCAGTAACTGTGTACAATGTTTTCCTAGTTCTGCCCACTTCACTTTGCATCAGTTCATATCCTTTCACATTTAATGATATAAGTTCTAATGTCCTGCTCAGCTCAACATTTATGATCCTGTTAGGAAAATAAGTACTATAGGAAATGGAAAGGGGAAAATGTGAAGAAATGCATTTTGTTTTTCTGCCCTTTTTAGCATTAGCCCTTCATAAGTTTGGGTTTGTTTTCTATTTGAGGAAAAGAGAAGGATAGAAGGATGGGGTGTAGGTATCTTATAGTAATTAAACCTCATATGGTTTGAGCTCTCTACAAAACAAGGAACTTTTAAATTCAGCATGGATTTGGATATTCAGTTACTATGCCAACAGAAAACTACTGCTAATAGCATAGCATTTCTATAGCACTTTAAGATTTGCAAAGTGCTTTTAAAGTATTTCTCATTTGATCTTCACAACAGCCTTGTGGGTCAGGTGTTATTATTAGCCTTATTTTGTAGATAAGGACACTGAGGCTGAGAGAGGTTAAGTAATTGGTCCAGGGCCACAAGGCAATATTTGAACTCAGATCTTCCTGCCTCCAAGTCCAGCACTCTATCCACTGAGCCACTTAGCTACTTACAAGAGCATAAAATTAGTATAAAAATTTAATTGGAACAGAAAAAGAAATGAAAATTAATATTAGAGACATTTTTAGCACCCATTCCCTAAATTGTCACATTCCTGTTCTTCTTTTTACCAAGAAAACTGAGGAAACAGTTCAAAGTCTTGAACTTGAGCTATTCATCTTAGCATATTTTCTGGAAATGATTGATTACCCCTGAAGAACTCATGCTCCAGTGTGGGGAGAGTTTGGGCAAAGTTTCTGGTGTAGCCAGAATGAGGTTGGCCAGCAGTACCTGGATGTCTGTTCAGCACATTTCCCAGTCTCACACTTCTCCACAGTCCAGATGTCTCTTCTTCTTTCTCCTCAGGACTTCAGGAACTTGCCAGAGCTCCTGGGCTTTTAGACAGTAGCTCTGGCAAGTTCCTAAGAAAGATGGAGTCACATGGAATTCGATTGGGGTGATTATCTTCTAGTCCAGAGGTCTCTGTCACCTTCCTAACACAATCAACCTTATGTGCCCCTATACTGGCTTCTGTTGTCTAGTGCCACAGGTACACGGTCTCCTGAGAAATGGGATCCTGTGAAGACAGACTTGTTTCAGTCACACAACACACTAGAAAGTAGAGGCTTGCTCCTGTCTGATGCTCGCAATTAACACTTGTAAGTGTCCTGTGGTTAACTCTCTATATAACCCTTATGGATTCTGTATTAAATATCTGGCTCTTCAACAGGTTACTAAGTGGTATTCAACTTTTAGGTTGAAAGGTTTGATTAGAGTCAATTGATGTAGAATGAGATCAATAGGGATATTCAATATTTAAGAACAAAGGAAAACTCAGAAAAGAGAAAAGACAGAAAGGACAGGAAAGGAGCTAAGTTCTATTGTGGAATCCTGCTCTGGAGGGAAGCACCACAGGATGGCTAGAGGTCTTTCTCCAAGAACTTTGCTTCAGGATATGGACTGCTTCTGAATACTCAAGAAAGAGGAGACTAATTCCATGTAGTTCTCCATCTTGCTCAGGAACTTGCCAGAGCCTCTGGCTAGAAGCCCAGGATCTCTGGCAAGTTCCTGAGATGCTAAGGAATAAAGAGAAAAAGATATCTGGGTTGTTTCAGCTTTGAACTGAATGAAATTGGCCCGCTTTACTCAGGCAGCACCTAGATTTCTGTTCAGAGCATTTCCCATGTTCTTAGCACTTGTTCCCTAAATCCTCACATCCCTGTTTCCCTTTTCCCCAGGCAAACTGAGGAAAATAGTTCAAAGTCTAGAGGCTGACTTTGCAGTTGTTCCTGATTTTGTGGCTCTCAACAAAGTAGTAAATAGAAAGGGAAAATTGATTTGAAGTTACAAGGTGACTTAAGGAATTTGAAAAACATCAGTGCTTTATAGGCTGTATAAGAGAGGATGCACCATGATTTTATTTTAAATTTAAATTTTAAATTAACTTAAAAATTGTCTCATGCTTAGGTTCTTTTTCTTTGCTTTATGTTTTGGTATCACTTGACTTTAGTTGTAGTTTATAAAGTAAATTGATATAAGTTCTTTGTTATTGCAATAAGTGTATATCTTTGGATGTACATGTCCCTGTAAGATATATATGACCACATGTAACATCTAAATGTATAAACATATAGCTTGTGGGAATCATGGCTAAATATCTCTGAAATACAGTCTTCCCTTCTCAAAGGGAGACTGTGATTTCTGCCTTGAGAAGTACAGAAGAAAGGCCACATGGTTGGGCACTTTTTTTTTCCTTCTCTTATCTCCACGACAGGTGTTTATTTATTTGCCCCTCCCCAAATACTGCAAGTCTACCAAAACAATATATTAAAAAAAATTCCCCTTCCCCAATAGCTCTTAAGATGGATGGAGGTTTTAGCTTACACTTGCCAGTTTGACTCTTCCTACCAAATGCTAGTTACACAAAAGGCCATCACAAACAGTGAATAGTGAACAAATCCATATATCCAAGCAAAACAGCAAACAGAAATTCAAGATTTACAATTGAAATTTGTGGATTAGAATATACCATAAAATACATAAGAGTAAATGAGCTCTTCTGCTATGAGTGAGATAAGATCTCTGACCCAATATCACCCAAGGGAAAAGTCTCTCCTTGAAATCTCTAGGGAGGTAAACTGAAAATCAGGGACATGTTGAGGAGCTGGCCTCTGCTACATATCTTCTGCTCCAAAAGTCTCTGCAAGATCTCCCTCCTGAAGAGTCTCTGGAACACATGTCTTTATCTCAAAATTCTGATACCAACTTTCCTCCTTATCCAGCTATGCCTCAGCATTCTTCCTACCAATTGGAAGTAATATCTTCTACAAATGCAGCAGCATGCCAAACATTCTAAGTCTTATTTGAAAGCCTGGTTATACTTTCTTTTTATATACATGATTAGAGTAGACTTGTACTACTTGGTCCCAGAGGGCAGAACTAGAAGCAGAGGGTAGAAGTTGCATAAAAGCAGGTTTCTGTTAGATGTAAGGATAAACTTCTTAATAGCAAGAGCCATTCAGAAATAGAATGGGCTATCTCATGAAGTAGTGAGTTCCCTGTTCCTAAAAGTGTTCAACTCAAGGTTGGAATTCACTGTCAGTTTTGTGGTAGAGGGCATGTGGTCTGCTCAGGTAAATGTCGTATTTGATGAGCTCTTCAGGCCCTTCCAGCGCCAAGTCTGACTGGTGTGTTATTTCCTTGGGATTCTCCAGCGTTCTGGTCTAAGATGCAAGGCTGTATTACTGTGCTACCATTACAGCAGCTCCATCTCAGCAAGTGAGACAGTGAAGATGGGAATGATCTAGTTCAGAGAAGTCCTGAGAGGGAGCTTTAGCACCTGCCACAAACAGCATGGGAACATCACAGAGATGTCAACGTGGGCTGAAGGAAAACACTAGAGAAGACTTAGGAATTTAACTAGGCCTTGAAAGGTCAGTAAGATTTTAAGATGAGGGGAAGGGGAAGGGAATTCCAAGCAGGAAGCACAATATAAAGAATGAAATCTGGGGGCTGCAATGAGAAGAAAATGGAGAACACTAGAGGGTACAGGTGGAACAGATGGTGTGTGTGTGTGTGGATAGGGAAGGGAAAGTGGGAGATGATGTTGTGTTTCTGAACTAGGAACTATACTCAAATCTATGCCCTTGCCCCTAGTTCAAATTAGTTGAACCAAACTGTAAGAATTATTCTTTCAATAAACATTTAAGCACCTGTTATATGCAGAATACTATTCTAAACCATGGACCAGAATAGATGGGAGATACAAAAGGAATAGGGACCAAAGCCCAGCTCTTAAGGTGGGGCATGGCCACAGTGGCACTACCATTGTACATGAGTATGATAACTCCTGAGGGAGTGGGCTGAGTCAAAAGTAGTCACCCCCCCCCCTTTTTTGTCTTTTTTTTTTTGAGGAGGGAAGGCAGGGTGGTTGGGGTTAAATGACTTGCCAAGGTCACACAGCTAGTAAGTATCAAGTGTCTGAGGCTGGATTTGAACTTAGGTCCTCCTGACTCCAGGGCCAGTGCTCTATTGCCTCTATAACATCTTACCCTTTGCTCTTGGTTCTGTTCTATTGAACAGAACCAAGTAGAACAAGTCTAATCCCTCTTCCATGTGACAGACCTTCAAGACATTGAAGGTTCCCACCCTCACCTTGTTCCCCACTCCTGCAAGCTTTCTCTTGTTCAGGCTAAGCATTCCCAGTTCCTTCAACTCATATTCACAGGGCATGAATTCAAGGCCCTTCTCCATCCTGGCTGCCCTACTTTGGCTATTCTCCACACTGTCCATGTCTTTCCTTAATTATCATGCCCAGAATTGAACACAGTCCTCAAGTTGTGATTTGACCTGGGCAGAAGAGATCAGGACTATTACCTCCTTCTTTCTATATGCAATTCCTAAGATCTAGTTAGCTAGGTGAGGGCTATATCCCACTATTAACTTACATTGAGCTTGTAATCGACTAAAACTCCCAGGTCTTTTTCAAGTGAATTGAAACCAAGCCATGCCTTCCTTATCTTGTACTTGTGACGTTGACTTTTTAAAAAAACCCAAGCGTAAGGATGTATGTTTATGTCCACAAGTAGTAGATGGCAGGGCTAGGATTTAGACCCAGACCCTCTGATTCCAAATCCAGTGGTCTTGCCATGATACCACACTGTTTCTCATTCCACCAACTGTTCTCTACCCAATTTATGCTCACATTTATTCAATATGAAGTTTGTTGTTCAGTCCTGTCCTTCAGGCAAAGTGTCTGCAGATTGCAGATGTACTAGGCCTTCACTCACATGTGGGCTAGAGAGCTTAAATATGAGGGGCTCTGGGTATTATGGAGGAACCATTGTGGATCCCAAGTATACCAGACTTTCAGACCAATCAATCAACAAGCATTTATTAAGACCAAGGCTTCTGCACCTGCTGCTCCCTCCCCTGCAGTCCCCTACCTCATGCTGCCAAAGAAAAACAAAACCAACCACAAAATGAAATGACTTTCACTCTGTCCCTTTCGACTCAGTGGTCCCTGAGAAGAATAAATACAAGAACCACTGGCGTGAATAGAAATTAATATGAAACTGTATTAACTGCACAGGGATTTTTTTTAAAAGAGAAAAATTCTCAATTTAAAATCCCAGCACAAATAGACTCTCTTATAAGGTCATATGAAAGATAAATGCCCAAGAATACCAAACTTGTCAGCATTTAGAACTGAATCTTGCTTTCTCTTCCTCTCTTACTTGCTGACAGTGAGAGTTGTTTCTGCAGGCAAATCAAATATGAGGCAGATGTTTGAGCCACAGTTTTTGAACCTGGAAATGGAAAGAATGATTTGTTCATTAGAACTGCAGAATCTGAGAGCTAGAAGGGACTCAGAGATCCCAAGAATTCCTGTTATCCAGCCTATCTCTGAATGCCTTCATCCATTTTTGGATGGATAGGATGATTGGGAAGTTCTTCCTTGTACTGACACTGCCACCACTCTAGTTCAGGCCCTTATCACCTCATTCCTGTATTACTGTAATAGCTGCTGGTGTGTCTTCTTACCTCAAGTCTCTGTCTTCTCCAATCCATCCTCCATTCAGCCACTAAAGTGATTTTCCTAAAGCACAGGTCCAACTGTGTCACTGCCCCCCCACCCCATTCCCCCACTCAATAAACTCCAATGGCTCCCCTTTGCCTCCATGGTCAAATATAAAATGATCTGTTTGTCATTCAAAGCCCTTCATAACCTACCCCTTTCCTACCTTTCCAGTCTTCCTGCATCTTACATCTTCTTACATCCCCAACACATACTCTTCCATCCAATAACACTGGCCTTCTGGCTCTTCCATGAACAGGACACTTCATCTCTTGCTCCAGGCATTTTCTCTGGGTGTCCCCTATATCTGGAATACTCTCCCTCCTCTTCTCTAACTAGTGACGTCCCTGGCTTCCTACCTTCTACAGGAAGCCTTTCTTAACCCCCTTTCATTCCAGTGCCTTCCCTCTGTTATTGTTTCCTGTGTATCCTGTGTAGAGCTAACTTGCTTTGTATATTTGTCTGCATGTTGTCCTCCCTACCTGCACCCATTGTATCGTAACCTCCTTGAGATCAGAGACTCTTTTTTGCCTCTCTTTGTATCCCCATAGCTTAGCACATAGTAGGTACTTAATAAATGTTGATTAATTGAAAGAAAATCTGTCTTTCTGTCCCTTTTACCCATGCCTCCTAGTTCTGCCCTCTTGGGCCAAGTAGAACAAGACTAGTTTTTCCCATAATAGTTTCTACTTAATAGAAGCTATTATTGTGCCCTCCCCATTCCAAGTCTTCTCTCCTACCAGTAAAACAACTTCCATTATTTCCATTTATCTTCATAGGACACAATTCTTCAGTCCCCATCCTGTTTGCTCTCCTCTGGACTTTCTTACAAGGGGGCTTTTGAAGCTTAATTGTGCTTCATACATCAAGATAATGCTTCAGATCAATCATCAGTAGGGTTCCTGCTTTGAGCTGCTCCAGTAGAGATGTGTTTGTACTGAGCCATCCACATTCTCTCTCTCTCTCTCTCTCCTTTCTCTTGATGAATAAGTGCAGGCACCCAAAGAACAGATTAAACAGTGAGGGTTAGGAATGCAGCATCCTAGGCTTAGAGAACATAGTGAGGTAACTGTCCCTCAGAGGGGTCAGACCCATGACCTTAGACTCAGATGACCCTTAGATTCAGATGGGAACCAAAAGAATGAGTAATATTGTGTTTGGAAGGAGAATCTGGTGGGAACATAATAAATAAATATAAAAAATAGTGATGGGTGAGAGGTTTAGTGAAAGATATTCCATGAATAAGACCAAGGATGATGATGGACCAGTTTAATATAGGGAACAATGACTGCAGTCATATAGATGTTCATGAAGTTCAGGGCTAAACAGTTATAATAACCAGTCTTGATAAAGGAGAAGAGATGGCAAAGGATCTGTCTCTTTTTTGTTTGGCATGAGGAATTTGGTGGAATATTATATACTCTGTGATGGTGTTGCTTGGTTTTGCTTTACTGTTAATGTGTGTGTGTGTATGTGTGAAATATCTGGAATTTTTGTGACATAAAAACAAAAGGGATCAATAATTTTTTTTTCAAATGGAGGGAAGTCTTTCATACCTAATCAGTTCCAAGTCCTGTCCGTTTTAATTCCACAATACACCTTACATTAATTTCCTCTTTTCCACTCCCAACTGACATCATCTCATCACCTATTGCCTGGATTATTATAATAGTCTCCAACATCCATTCAACAAATATCTCTCTCTTTCTCTTTCTCTCCTTTCTTTTTCTCTCCCTCTCTCTCCACCTCTCTCACTCTCTCTATAGCTTATTTGAAAGTTGGAAAGATTTCATGTAGAAGAAGTTCTTGTTTGTCAGAAGGATAAAATGGTGGTCTTCATTCCTGGAGACCTGCAAAACATAGAAGAGACAACCTCGAGATCCCCAAATCTGTCGCTGTCACTACTATCCAAACAGCCTCTGAAATGTGTAGGGACCTGCAGCAAGGGCATTTCCAGGGAGGCTGAGCTATAGGGGGCTCTTCTGTATTTGGCTTGAGTATCCTAGATGGTTTAACTGCCTGTCTGATCTGAGACATTCACTTGCCTGAAAAAAGCGAATAAGAGGTATCACTATATAGTAGAAAGAATGTTGGATCTAGACTCAGGATTGGAATCCTAATTTGAATGCTGGCTCTGACACTAACTAGTCCTATGACCTTGAACAAGTCACATCACTTTTTTAAAGTCCTAAATTACTGCATCTGCAAAATGGGGCTAATAATCCTTGTACTACCACCTTCACAGAGTGATTATGAAGGCAGTACTTTGTAAACCTCAAAATGCAATAAAAACAGAGATTATTTTAAAGACATGGGCCTGGTATATACAGCCTTTTGAGGGCTCTTTCAGTTCTACGATCATCTACTGAAAACATGACCAGTATAACAGGATAAAGAATAGGGGGCTTTGGGAGTGAAGTGGAGAAGTGGAATCAGGGGAATGATATATACAGTGATTATAATCATATCAAGGAAAAATACTAACATGAAGCCCAATGCTAAGAAATTGTAATGACCAGTTTTGGTCATGAAGAAGAAATGAGGAAAGACCTCTCTCTCTTCTGTGTGGCATGAGGAGTTCATTCACCTATTCCAGTGGTATAAAATATTGTATAGTCTGTCAGAAATAATCACTGTGTGGCTTGGTTTTGCTTAACTGTTATAGGTGTGTGTGTGTGTGTGTGTGTGTGCGCGCATGCACATGCTTGCATGTGACATATCAGGAAATTAGTGTGATGTAAAAACAAAAGGCATATATATGTATATATACATATGTGTGTATGTATGTATGTATGTATGTATTCCAATGGAGGGAAGGCAGACAGGTCTCTCTTCCATCCCTAATCAGTTTCCAAGTCCCGCCCACTTAAATTCCACAAGATACCTTGCATTCATTTCCTCCTTTCCACCTCCAACTGACATCATTTTATCACTTCTTGTCTGGATTATTATGATAGTTTCCAAGTTGGTCCCCCCACATCTAATCTCTTCTATTTTAATCCATCCTGAACATACTGTCAAGACCACATCTCTGATTACATCATATCCTTAACCTGGTACTCAAACAACTTCAGTGGCTAGAGGATACACTGCCCAGAGAATTAAAACTTCTTTACCTTGTCATTCTAGGCCCTTGGCTAGAGGATACACTGCCCAGAGAATTAAAACTTCTTTACCTTGTCATTCTAGGCCCTCCACAAGCTAAATATCTCCAATCTTATCTCCTACTTTTCTCCATACAACCTTGACTCCAGAGACCTTGGATTATTCATCATATTTAGAAGTCACATCATTCTTTTTAGGCTTCTGTGACTTTCTTCTAACCATTCCCCATCCCTAGGATGCTCTCCTTTCCTCCCCTCCTCCCACCCCAGTTTTTTTTTCTAGTGAGATGCTTTACATACTTCAATGCAGGTGCCACATTCACCATAAAGGCTTCTCTGAGCCTTCCCCTCCACTTATGCTGGAGGCAAAAATCCTATGAGTGATCTCACCTCTGATTGTTTTTAGCCCTTTGTATCTTTCTGATATACTTATCACATTCTATTTTTTATTACAAAGCATTTTATAAACCTCAAAATACTAAATGAATATCTGTTGTTGTTGTTATTATTATTATAATAGTTATGTGTATCTCTCAACTCTCTCCCTAGGGCTCCTTGAGGGGAGAGACTGTATTTTCTTCATCTTTGTTTCCTCAATACCTATCAGGTGAGGGTAGTAGATGTTTATTGGTTGAATTGATTTCTACAAGGCTATGAACAGAACTGGAGAGCCAAAGACGTCACCAAAGGAGCAAGGATAGCTATTCAGTACCATGGTCAGGGCTCAGGTATTGATCCAAGGTGCCAGGGATAATTCAGGAGTGGTAGCATTCTAGAGTCCACCAGTCCTTTTCCCAGCCCAGACCTCATGGTCAATCATCTAGGGAAGCAGCTACTGTGGAAAAGGGGACAGTCATATCTACCAGATGTCAACTAAGCTACATATAGAGCAGGCAAACCAGTCTAGTTGAAGCAAGGCACCCTGACGGAGACACTGGAGGGAGACACAGAGACATATGCCAGGCAAGTCAAACCACCAATACCTTGATCACTATGTCTCCTGATGGAGAGAGCCCAAGACCTGAAACCAAAAGCCTTGAGAACAGCAATGCTTCCCTAAGTGACCTTAGTCATCACTAAGAGGATGCAAGCCTTGTGATAACAGTCTGGCAAATGCGGCTGCAGGTGCTATAGTTATAGCTACAGAAGACCCAAGGTCTTCAGTGCTGTCAAATGGCTCAATATCAAAGATTGATAAGATTTATTGGTGGAAATGACATTAAAGAAGAAGCATTAACATCTGCTTTGCCATCATACCCTAAGGACCATGGGACTTTGTCATTTGACTTGCAGCTGAAATCTTCCATATGTGCTGTCTCCCTCATTAGAATATGAACTCCTTGAGAGAACAGGGACTGCCTTGCTTTTTAAAATTGTATCCCTGGTGTTTTGCATAGTACTTTGCACATAATAAATGCTTGATGAATGTTCTTTATAAATGCTTCATTCATTCATTCATTTATTCATTAGTGATGTGCTATTAACTCTAACTCTACTTCTATCACGGGTGGTGACAATGACTACTTCATCCTAGTGACCACACAAAGTGATATGGACAATAATAACTCAAATTTCTGTAGCATTTGAAGGTTTACAAAATGTTTTTCCATAACAGCCCGGTGAGGGAGAAAATAGACAGCAGACCTTTGTAGTAGGGGTGGCTGTTTTTTTTTAAAGAGTCCCAAATGTTACAATTGTCCTCATTGTGACATTCCCCCCATGTGGGATCCCCCTGACAGTGACAGAGAGGGGATGGAACCAGGCAGTGGATACCCTAGTGACAGATTAGTGCTGCCAAAGCTTGACACAAAACCATTTGGTGTGGGTGAAATGATAGATGCTAACACTCATTTTAAACACAGGCAGCTGAATTCCTCCAGACAGGTGCCACGACTGGAATTTAGGGCCCAGCTGCTGGGTTCAGATAAGGTGCGGACTCAGCCCAGCGCACCAAGAGGTTACTTAATAATGAAAATGCAGTGATTGATGTCGCTGTCTTCAGGATATAACCTCCCCATTTGGAGGCCTTCAGCTCCCAAATCATCCATCCCCTGGGGAAGGGGGAGGGAATAAAAGAAAGGGCCTGGTTCAGAGATATCTGGGAGGAAGAGTGGGCCCTGGGCAGAGAGATACTCCTCCAACAGTATTTGAAAGAGCCAGGAGCTCACCTTGCTATTTGGGAGCCCTGATATGCTCCTCTGCCATTTAGAACTAAATTTGTAGTAGGAAGGACTTGGGCTAGACCTAAGAAGAATTTTCTCATGAGCAGAGTTTGGGTCCATCCTCTCTCTCTCTCTCTCTCTCTCTCTCTCTCTCTCTCTCTCTCTCTCTCTCTCTCTCTCTCTCTCTCAATATATCATGCTAGTTTCCTTCCTCCCTCTCCCAACTTCCTATTAGACACTTTTGTTTCATGCAATAGGGGTGGCTGGTTTTTTTTTTTTTTGAGAGTCCCAAATGTTACATCTGTCTTCATTGTGATATTTTCCCCATGTGGAATTCCCTCTGACAGTGACAAGTTACTATTAACCTCTGTTAATAGAAGTTAAATTACTTGCCCAGGGTCACATAGCCAGTAACTGAAGCTGGATTTGAATTCAGATTTTCCTGACTCCAGGCCCAGCATTGTATTCACTATACCATCTAGGTATTTCCATTAAAAACAGAGTTTTTCAGCTCTGTCCTTTTCCCGTCGTCATCATCATCATCACCATCACTATCAGCAGCAGTAGAAGAATTTATATAGCACTTTAAGGTTTGCAAAGTGCTTTACAAGGCTTTACAAGGAGACTTTGTTAACTTTTATAACAAGGGACCAAGGCAAGTCACAAAGATATCTACTTTGGAAATTTCTTAAACAAGAATCTTTTTGCTTTGAGTTGACTTTATCTTGGTCCTACATGGAGGCAAGGAGCTGCATGTAATAATTATTTCAGGTTCCTTGCTAACTGAATGCTGTGATTCAATGGGAAAGGTTTCACTTGTACAGCAGGCTGCAATGGAAAAAACCTTGGAATTGGAGTCAGAAGACTTAGATTCTATTCTTGTTTCTGCCACTGACTAGATGCTTGATCTTTGGCAAGTGACCATGCTCTCTGGCTTCAGTTTCCTTCCTATCACATAACAAAGTTGGACTAGATGGTCTCTAGGGCCTCTTCTGCAATACAGCAATGTGTGTTTTAAATTCTAAGGTTACCTTCAACTGTGTCATTCTCTATTCTAGGGGCTGACCCCCCTTCCAGCTCTGACATTCTATGTTCGAATGTCCCTTCCAGGGCTAATGTTCTAGGAGTTTGTGAAATCAACTTGAGGTCAGGTCAACTTGAGCAGGATGCAGAGAGATATCTTGGACCCTGGGGTCACTCTGCAATGTGGGTAAGAAGGCTTGAATGAGATGCAGAGAAGTCTGTGCAATATGGAATAGGAATATATACACTAGCAAATCCATCTCAGAAACAGTCTTTGTTCAAAAAATGAACAACATAGGATGTATTCTAGAATTAGGAGTGTCAACCCTTCAAAGGTGGTCAGGGTATCAACTGCTGATCTTCTTCTTGGGGGACTGGGTTCAAAGGAGAGATAGCCACACCTACCCTAATTACTGGAAGGAGATGGTGCTAGGGAGATGGCTATAAGGATAGGACTGTGACAAAAGACATCTGGGGTGGGAAGGGAATTGAAAGGGGGAGAGAGTTGTGATAGGCAGTGACAGTGAGAGAACTATGGAGGCTGTGATGGGAAAGGGACTTTAAGTGGCTTCTTTGGCACTTAAAATTTACCCCACATGCCAGAGGAGACTAATCTTAATTACAGAAAAGACATATGGGAACCCCTGGAAGGCAAAGTCCCTGGAAAATAATTAAATTAAAAGGAATAAGGCCAAGGCTACTAGAGGGAAGAAGGATTGGGATAGTGGGGAAGTCACTGTAAAGACTAAGTTCATCAATGTCAAAGATTACTAGCAAGAGGTTCATAGGAAATAAAATGGGTAGCTATACTCAGGGCCAGAGCTATACAGAACTGGTGACTGATTATGTGTTGTGATTTCAGGGTGACCAGGAAAGTTCCTATCACTAAAATACATTCTCTACCTATTGGCTTGCTTTTAGTTCTAATATTACAGGTTCATTTATTTAATTTAAGATCTGATCTCAGTGAAAATGCCAATTCCCCTAAGGAGTACCACATTAAGTGAAATAGTCTCAGTAGTTGATACTTGATTGGAATGAGTTTTGGAGATTCTTTCCTGAGAACTATTTTAGATAGAGCAAGGGAATATATGGGAACCTAGAGTAGGTTTAGTAGTATAGGATCATAGATTTAGAGCTGGAAGAAGACAAGGAGGAGTGAGGGAAAGGCAAAAAATGGGGATAAAGGGAGCCTTGCAGCCCAGCTTTAATGCCCTTGTTGAACACAAGGCCATGATTCCAATGCAACCACATGTCTCTTCCTTTGGAGTCATAGAATTTAGAGCTAGAGAAGACCCAAGAGATCATCTAGCCCAACACTTTATTTTATAATAGACTGCAAGGGTGGGGAACCTGTGGCTTGAGGCTGAATGTGAAACCTCTAGGTCCTCAAATGTGGCCTTTGACTGAATCCAAACTTCACAGAACAAATCCTCTCAAAAAAAGAATTTGTTCTGTGAAATTTGGGCTTGGCCAAAAGGCTGCACTCAAGGACCTAGAAGGCCATATGTGGCCTCGAGGCCACAGGTTTCTGACCCCTGTGGTAGAGGGAGCTGAGGGTCAGTGGGGAAAAGTAACTCTTCTAGGGACATAAAGCTAGTAACAGCCAGGATTTGAAGCTTGGTCCTGTAATTCCAAAGCCAGTATTCCCATTACTACATCACACCACCTGATAAATCATTTGGGAATTTAAAGCATCCCCTCCCACCAGCCTGTAGGAATGACAGGGTTTTTCTCCTTAGGTCCTTCTCCTGTGGGCCCAAATTCTCATACTCTTCTTCTCCGACCTCCCAGAGAGCTCTGTGAAGTTCCTATACCCTTTGCTTGGACTCCATAGATGTCCTACAGTTATACTTCCATCAGACACAGAATCCTAGAATTTTAAAGCTATGAAGGACTTCAGAAGTCACTTAGTTAATTTCCTACCACTCCCCTGCCCCAACACCAGTTTTAAAGAGCAAACTGAGGCCCAAAATGGGTGAGTTGTCCAAGGATTTATAGAAAGTTAGCATGAGAGTTAGGCAGCTAGGTGGTTCAGTGGATAGAGCACTGGGACTGGAATCAGGAAGACATGAGTTCAAATCCAGCCTCAGACACTAGCTGTGTGATCCTGGGGAAATCACTTAACATTGTTAGTCTTAGTTCCTCATCTATAACATGAGCTGGAGAAGGAAATGGCAAGCACCTTCTGTATCTTTGTCAAGAAAACCCCAAATGTGGTCACAAAAAGTAAGACATGACTAAACGACAACAAGCATTAGAGTTGGGATTAGAACGGGTATCTCTGACTTCCATGCTTTCCATCACACTTTGCTGCTATGTATTGCTGAGATTTGCAAGCTCTTAGGTTGTTAGAGATCAAAGAATCCTTAAAAGAGAATATTAGAGCATAGAATATCAGTGCTAAAAGGAACCTTAGAGCTTAGAATGTTAGAACATAGAACAAAATTTTAGAGTTGGAAGGTACCTTAGGATTATTGAATCCAACTGTTTGTCTGAGATACCTGTTCTTGACATCCTCGTTCACTTCATTATTATCTGCCTTAGGTTTAAATCTCTCAGGGGTCTTCTGATCATTTGTGTCCCTGAAACAATGAGGGTTAATGATTGCTGAAGCCTTCACCTCTCTCACCTTCTGGAAATGGTCCCTAGAAATTTAAGCTGGGGATGGCCACGAGGTCATCAAAGGCATCTTGTATTGGGGAAGTAGGTGTCTAGATTAGGTCTTATAGATTTAAGGACCTTTGAAATGCAAGCAAAGCTTCTTCCCTTTTCCAATATTGCTTTTGTAAAGGCATGTGTTTCTGAGTAAATGCATGCATTTATGCATGGGCATGCTTTTACTACCATGCTACATTGACTCCCATCCAGGGATGGGAAAATTTGACACTATGGGTCATTGTGCAATATAATCAGGCCAGTCAGATGGTTTGCTCTCCTCACCAGCTACCATCCCCCACCCCCACCCCTGCCCCAGTGTATGGCAAATCAATTTGTAATCCTGGAATAATTCCAGAAATGAACAATATGGTGTAGTAAAAGATAGTATGATATAGTAGAAAGAGCACTGTATTTGGAGTCAGAAGACCTGAATGTGTGGTCCTAGGCAAGTTATTTAACCTGTAAGCCTCGGTTTTCTCATCTATAAAATCAGAGTGGGACAAAGTTATTTCTAAGATCCCTTTCACCTCGACATTTGATATTCTAAGAACCCTTCCATCTCTAACATAGAAATTTATGTTCTAAGATCCATTTCAGCTTGGATGTCCTATGTTGTAAGGTGCATTCTAATCTTAAATATTATAACCCTAACAACATTCACCCCTGTGATTAAAAACAACATCTATTACTTATTTGGTAGAGACCTATGGAGCTAGTAGGTCCTATTATAGGTAGAATCCAATACATATTTAGAAATACACCATGCCTGGTCTAAGATTAGAAGGTCCCTGAAAATACCTGACACATAGATTAGTTTTACATTAAAAAGGCAATGATAAGGGTGGCCAGGTGGCGCAGTGAGTAAGAGTGCCAGCCTTGGCGTCGGGAAACCTAGGATCGGTTCCAGCCTCAGATACTTGGCACCCATATAAAAAATAGCTGGCTGTGTAAACTTGAGCAAGTTACTTAACCCCAATTGCTTAAAAAAAGGCAATGAAACCATTCTTGAAACTTAATGGGAACAGGAGACTAAGGCTTGAACCTTTGTCATAGCTTCTTGGTCACCTAAGGCATAACAGCTTGCCATACAAGTCACTGAAGCTCTTCAGGTTTGATAGACTTTCTACTGCCATTTGAGTTAACATACCCTTCTGACCAGATGCACCACTGGTTTAGTCGAGAGGCACTGTACCCCCACTGAACCAACCTTGTATCTTTGCTGAATATCTTTTACATGTTATTGTTGAAGTCACTTAACTTCTTTGTACTTTCCTCATCTGTAAACTATGGGATGAGTCTAGATAGTCTCTAAAGTCCCTTCTAAGTCTAAATATATGATCCTATACATCATCCCTTTCCCTGGAAGACTAGTTGCTTTGTTTTTAAAAAAATATTTAACTTTCTTTTCTTTTTAAATTTTGAGTTCTCAATTCTCTTCCTCCCTCCCACCTCTCCCCTTATTCACTGAGAAGGCAAACAATATGATATCAATTAAATAAATGTGAAATCATGCAAAATATATTTTCATATTAGCCATATCACAAAACAAAGCAAAAAAATAAGGAAAGAAAGTGAGAAAATTATATTTCAATTTGTACTAAGAGATCATCAGTTCTCTTTCTGGAGGTGAATAGCAGTTTTTCATCATGAGTCCTTTGGAAATGTCTTGGACCATTTGATTGATCGGAGTAGCTAAGTCTTTCAAAGTTGATCATCATTACAACATTGCTGTTATTGTGGATAGTTCTCTCCTAGTTCTGCTCACTTCACTTTGTATCAGTTCCTATAGATCTTGTCATGTTTTTCTGAAACCACCTCCTCTCATTATTTCTTATAACAATCACAATCATCTGTCATAACTTGTTCAACTATTCCCCAATTGATGAACATCTCCTCAATTTCCAATTTTTTGCCACTACAAAAAGAGCTGCTATAAATATTTTTGTAGATATAAGTCCTTTTCTTTTTTCTTTAGTCTCTTTGGGGTACAAACCTAGTAGAGTATTGCTGGACCAAAGATTATGCACAGTTTTAAAGCCTTTTGGGCATAATCTCAGATTGTTTTCCAGAATAGTTGGACCAGTTCACTGTTCCATCACCAGCTCACTAATGTACCTATTTTTCCCTCATCCCCTCCAGCATTTGTTATTTCAGATAGGTATGAGGTGGTACCTCAGAGTTATTTTAATTTGTCTTTCTCTAATCAATAGTGATTTAGAGCATTTTTTCATGTAACTATAGATAGCTTTAATTTTTTCTTTTGAAAATTGCCTGGTTGTATCCTTTGACAATTTATCAATTGGGGAATGACTCTTATTTTTATACATTTGACTTAATTCTCTATATATTTGAGAAATGAGGTCTTTATCAGAGAAACTTGCTATAACATTTTTAAATCTTACTTCATTATCTCTCATACTTTTTATCAAAATGTAGTTTCCATCAGTATCTCTTTTAATTGGGTCTATTTTTGCTTTTGCTTTGTCTGAGATCATGATTGCTACCCTTGCCTTTTTTACTTCATCTGAAGCATAATAGATTCTACTTCAATCTTTTATTTTAATTCTGTGTGTTTTTCTGTTTCAAATGTATCTTCTATACACAATATTGCATTGGATTCTAATTTCTAATCCATTATGCTGTCCATCTCTGTTATATGAGTGAACTCATCCCATTCACATTCACAGTAATGGTTACTGTGTATTTCCCTCTGTCTTATTTCTTTGGTTTGTCCTTCTCTCTCTTTCTTTATGCTGTCCCTCCTCAAAAATCTGCTTTGATTCTGACCACTGCCTACCTTAATCTGTCCTCCCTTTTATCATCCACCTCATATCTCTTCCCTTCCCCTCCTATTTCCCTATTGGGTAAGATAGATTTCTATATCCAATGGAGTGTGTATATTATTCTTCCCTCTTTGAATTAATTCCGATGAGAGGAAGGTTCACGCATTGTCCACCTCTCCCATTTCTCTTCCATTATAAAAGCTCTTCCTTGTGTGCCTCTTTTATATGAGAAAAATTTCCCCATTCTATCTTTCCCTTTCCCCTTCTCCCAGTGTATCCATCTTTCTCACCCCTATTTTTTTTTGTTTTGGAGATTATCCAAACACAATCAACTTATACCAATGCCCTCTATCTATGTAGACTCCTTCTAACTACCTTAATAATGATACAAGTCTACATAGTTACATGTATCATATTCCCATATAGGAATATGAACAGTTTAACTTTACTGGGTCCCTTATGATTACTCTTTCATGTTTATCTTTTTTTTTTCCTTTTAGAGGGGGAAGGCAGGGCAATTGGGGTTAAGTGACTTGCCCAAGGTCACACAGCTAATAAGTGTTAAGTGTCTGAGGCTGGATTTGAACTCAGGTCCTCCTGACTCCAGGGCTGGGGCTCTATTCACTGTGCCACCTAGCCACCCTTCATGTTTATCTTTTTATGCTTCTCTTGAGTCTTGTGTTTGAATGTCATATTTTTTATTCAGCTCTGGTCTTTTCATCAGGAATTCTTGGAAGTCCCCCATTTCATTAAATATCCATGTTTCCCCCTTCAGGATTATTCTCAGTTTTGCTAGGTAGGTGATTCTTGCTTGTAATCCTAGCTCCTTTGCCTTACAGAATATCCTATTCCAAGCCCTCTATTCCCTTAATGTGGAAGCTAGAAGCTACTAAATCTTTTGTGAACCTGACTATAACTCCATAATATTTGAATTGTTTCTTTCTAACTACTTGCAATATTTTCTCCTTGACCTGGAATTTCTGGAATTTGGCTGTATTATTTTTTTTTGAGTTTTCATTTTAGAAACTCTTTCAAGAGGTGATCGACGAATTCTTTCAATTTCTATTTTACCTTTTGGATTTAAGATATTGATGCAGTTTCTGTTTATAATTTTCTGAAATATGATGTCTAGACTTTTTTTGTCATGGTTTTCAGGTAGTCTGATAATTCTTACATTATCTCTCTTCAATCTCAATGTTTTTCCAGTGATATATTTCACATTATCTTCTATTTTTTGTTCTTTTGACTTTTTAAAATTGTTTCTTGATGTCTAATAGAGTCATTAGCTCCTACTTACCAAATTCTAGTTTTTTATTTTCTTCAGTGAGCTTTTGTACCTCTTTTTTCATTTGATCTATTCTGCTTTTAAAGTTCTTTTCTTCAGTGAATTTTTATGCCTCTTTTACCATTAGGCTAATTCTGTTTTTTAAGGTGTTATTTTCTTCTGTATTTTTTGTACGTCTTTTACCAAGCTGTTAATTCTCTTTTCATAATTTTCTTACATCAGTCTCATTTATTTTCCCAATTTCTCCTCTACCATTATTATCTCTTTTTCAACTCTTCTAGGAATTCTTGCTGAGCTTGGGTCCAATTAGCATTTTTCTTTGAGGCCTTGTAGCTGTTTTCCCATTGTTGTCTTCTAAGTACAAGTCTTCAAATTCCCTGCCACCACTCTAGTAGCTTTTAATGATCAACTTCTCCTTCTCCTTTTCCTTCTCCTTCTCTTTCTCTTTCTTCTTCTTCTTCTTCTTCTTCTTCTTCTTCTTCTTCTTCTTCTTCTTCTTCTTCTTCTTCTTCTTCTTCTTCTTCTTCTTCTTCTTCTTCCTCTTCCTCTTTTGGCTTTTGCTCATTTTCCTGTCCTATTTCTTCACTTTGACCTTTCTGTTAGAGTTGGGCTGTGCTTACCTGGGAGTAGGGAGGCACTGTGCCAAACTTCAGGTTTTTCTGAGATGCCATTTTCAGAAATAGTTCTGGAAGTCTGCAAGTTTTTGGTGCTTTCAAGGTGGTGTTATCCTAGAAAAGGTGTGGTCACTACTCTCCTGGGTTGCATCCTGGTCTTTACTGAGGAAGGGTCCCTGATCTCCAGCACCTGCAGTTACTAGTGCTCCTCTTTGACCTAGAACTGTGACCATGGCCCCTATTACTTTGTGACTGATCATAAGCATTCCTTTCTACCCTGAAACTGCAACCCAGAACTGCATATGGTCAATAGAGTTGCCAATATGCACCAGCTATATCCAGTGCCAGCAAAGGGTCCCCTATAATCTCTTGTTGACCAGTTGTCCAACCCCTTTACTGTCTCTGGACTGAGAGCTCCTGAAGTTGATGTTGCTATTGTTACAGTCCACTGCTGGGACTCCTGCCTAGCTCTGGGCCTGTGTCCACCGTGAAGTTGCAGACCCCTTCTAAGTTGTCTTAGGCTGGAAAAATATCTCCTCTGACCTTTCGTTGACTCTGTTGCTCCAAAATTTTATTTGAGGCATTATTTTAAAGTTGTCTGAAGGGGAATGTTGGGAAAGTTCAGCTGGTTTCCACCATCTTGAGAACAGTTCTTCCTGATAGCAGCCCAGTGTATGGCTGATCCTGATCAGCTGACCCTGATCCTCTTCCTTCCTTCCCTAAACTACTTCATCTCACCTTTGTCTCAACAACTCTGAATTGAGAGCTTCTTCTCTTGGAAACCAGTTCCTCAGGTGGGTTCCAGAACTTCCTCTTCTCCCTAACCCTCAGCAGATGTTCATGTGATGTAGCCAAAAGGGTTCTTGGCAGCCAAAATTCATACCAAGGGACATATACTGAGACATCCAGAGTTATCTCCTTAGATCCTGAAGAAGACCAAGGACCCAATTTTAGACCTAACCTAATAGGTCCTGGTTAATACCAGGGAATACCCTGGGGGTTATGTTCCTAATTGAGGCTTCTTGAGTAAATCTGACTCTTGATTAGAAACAAATCTAATTTTGATCCTCATTTTCTTTGAATCTTGACTATTATAATAATCTTATATCAGGGTTCTTTTTCTCTAGTCTCTCCCCTCTCAAATCTATCTTTCACACATCACTCAAATAATCTTTCCAATGCACAACCTAATCTATAGGACCCTGGGCCATTTCCAGTGGCACATGTGTATTTTGGCTCAATGCTGTAGGACTTGGAGCATTGGACTCCTTTTTTGCCCATTGCACAAAGAATAAACTATATTTAAAAAGTATAAAGTATAAATTCCTCAATGAGGTACTCAAGACCTTCTTCAGTCTTGCTCCAAGCGACCTCTCTAGCCTTATTATATGCTACTCTTCTCTAGTATTGTAAATTCCAGCCAAACTGGACAGCTCCCTGCTTTTCATCCTGTCCTAAGCCTTTCCTCATAATCTTCTCCTTGACTGAAATGAATTCTCTTCCTCCTCCAACCCCAATCTCCATCTCTTAAAGTCACTTTCTTCCTTCAAGGCCCATGAATCACAAGGCCTTACAATGTAATAGAAGCCTAGTAGATGTTGAATTCAATATGAAGAAATCTTGCTTTGATTCTCTCCAGAAACAAATTATCTCTTGCTCTTTATATTCCTCACAGGACTTTTCTGGTGTCTCCTTTGCATTTATCTCACTTTTTAAGACCATAGTTATATGTGTGCATGTCTTTCATTAGATCGTAAGCTCCCTGAGAGCAAGGTCTGTGTTTATATCTGTCCTTTGCACTGATTGACTCTAGTGCTTCCCACATGGAAGGTACAGAACAAATGTTTGCTGAGTCCACTGGAGCAGAGCCTCCACAGCAATTTACTGGAGTTTAGTAGTCCCATTTTGTAGATGAGGAAACTGTCAGCCACTGAGTGGCAGTCAGAAATCAAACTTTAATCTGATTTGTAATCCAGAGCTCTTTTCATTGAAGCAAGTTTTTTTTTAGAAGAAAAAAAGGATTAGGATATTTCACTTTAAAGACCTCATTACTTCAATGATTATGGGGTGATGGGAGAATAACAGTGAGGAGGGACAACTTTCCCCTTATAAAATAGAGAGGCAAAGGAGTAGGGCTGGACAAAAAGGTAAAACTGACCATAAGCCTACCCTAGGAGAGATAGGATCTCTAGAGAGTTAAGGTGGGGCTTGGGAGTAACCTTTTATGCCTTGAGAATTCTCTAAGCTTGTCTTCCTGTCTTGGTTTTCTGGGATAGTGAAAAGGACCCCATATTTGGAATTTGACGAACTAGGTCCAGGTCCTCTTGACGCTTATGAGATCTGTAATCTTGGACAGTTCCATTCCTCTTTTTGTGCCTGAGTTTTTTCATTTGTATATTGGGTGTCTAGTTACAGATGACACATACCCCCCCCAAAAAAAAAGCAGGCATAGGATGAGACTAGTGGAAGACAATGAATATACTTCCTGTGCTTAATGTTTGTCCTTGTGCATTCCACCTCCCATTCATTTGCACAGGAGACAAAAAGCATTTTGTCTAACTTACTAATGGACCCAGAAAACCCCTGGCAGTTTATCAGAAGGGTGCCCTCTAAACTGAAGCTTTCTGGGAGCTGTTTAGCAATCAGATATTGAGAAGACAGCCATAAGGAATTTCTAACCCTGAGTCAGAGTGAGATTTTTGGCAGAGATTCTGCTTTGAGTGAGCACAAAATGGAAGTTAAAAAATAGACTCATGCTGATAGACTTTAGTTCAGTCTGTTCTGTGCTGAAATGCATAGGTCCTGGGGTGAAGAATCTTTTTTTGGAGAGGAAATACCTATTTCTGCCAAGGTCCTTTGGGAAATGGTAAAAAGCTACAAAAAAAAAAATCAAGGAAAATAAAGAACAAGAAAAGGTAATTTGATTTAGCAGTTGAGAGATTGTTTTGACAGATTGTAAGGAGCCAAAAGTTAATGTAGACTTCTCTTTCAAGGAGTTAGGTTGTGAAAGGCAGAAGAAATAAAGGACAAAAACTTGAGATGATGTCAGGTCAAGTGAATTTTTTTTTTTTGGAGAACAGGCAAGACCTTACTTCTGGTTAAGATGGCAATGTGAAAGGTCATTGAGGAGTCTAGCTCTCCCACACTTTCTGTAACATGAACCTAAAAAGGGCACCTGATCAAAAAAGATCAAGAAATCCAAAGAGAAAGAATTATAAGCCCAGGACTTTTCCAAAAGATGACTAGACACCTGTAGACCTTGGGAGAAGGTCCACATTAGGGAAGCAAATGCAAACTTCCTGCTAAATCTCTGACCAGGAAGGGTTGAAAACCAGGACAACAGCCCTGTAAATCAAAGGTAGGACCAAATAGCATCTGACTGTCCCATCCAAGAGCATGGGAAGGAAATAGGGCCTCACCTCAGTATTCCTCCCTTCCTATGGGAGGAAAAGTCACTAAGCATTTTTCCCTAGTCTAACAACTGAGTATTAGAGCTTTGCCTTTCTAAAAGGGTATAAGCCCTGGGCTTTATTTAACAAGCATTAAGTGCCTACTATGTATTAGACACTTTCCTAGCTGCTGAGGACACAAAAACAAAAACAAAACAGTTGCTTTCATCAAGGATCTTATATTCTCTTGGAAGGAAACATGTATAAAAACATAGACAAATACAGGTCATTTCAGAGATGGTAGCTGGGGAGGGAAGTGCTAGGAGTTCCAAAATTGAGATGACCAAGCCCATACATCTTATGAAGGAAGAGACAGTATCTCAGTGGACTCCAGCTAAAACCAAAAGCTGAAAACAGAGAGAAACTCAATAGCCTTGTGTCCAGTAGAGCCTGGCCTGGCAGTAACCAGCAGGGACCAATGGAGCATTATTAGGCAGCAGCTACCAGAGACCAGCAGGAGAAATGCAAAGACATCACCAGAAGCCATCTTTGGGCCTGTAGCATCAGTGGTATGAGTTGAACCTGCACCAGTGAGCTTTGCAAACATGTCCCAGCATGTATGTGACCCTCTCCTTCTATGCTTTGACCACATGCATTCTCTAAATGTGTTCATTCTTCTCATTTTCTATATATTCCAAGGAGTGTGTACTGCTACTTTTCTTACTGTGCTGTTTTGTTATATTTGCTATGCTTATTTTTATTTATTAATAATATTTTGTTAGTAGTATGCCTTCCATTTTGAGTTTCTCATCTCTACCTGTTCTCTTCCTTTAAGTCCCAATTAAAATCCTACCTTCCACAGGAAGAATTTCCCAACCCTTCTTAATTATAATGCCTTCTCTCTCTTTGTTATTTCTTATTTGACCTGTATGTAGGTTGTTTGTATGTATTTGTTTGCTGGTTATCTCCTTCCTTGAGAGCAGGGACTGTCTTTTGTCTCTTTTTGTATCCCCAGACCTTAGCACATTGCCTGGTACATAGTAGGCTCTTAATAAATGTTTATTGATGGACTGAGTTGTGTCCTTTGACTCAGTGGTAAGAATGAGCCCTTCAAGGGGCGGCCAGGTAGCACAGTGAGTAAGAACACTGGCTCCAGTGTCAGGATGACTGGAGATCAAATCCTGGGCTCAGACACTTAGCACCACACCCAGAAATAACTGGCCGTGTAACCTTGAGCAAGTTGCTTAACCCCAATTGCTTAAAAAAAAAAAAAAAAGAATGAACTCTTCACTGGGGGCTTGTGAGCTATGGTTTTGAGTAGATGTGGACCCACAGAGTACCTTGAACCCGAGGTGCCCTCTTCTGGAGGACATATGTGTTTTACATATAAAATGGGACAGTCATATTTGTGCTCCCTACCCAACAGGGGCTATTGTGAGAGTATGGATAGGAAAAGGTTTTGTTCTTCAATGGACCACAGACCTGGCGAAATTCTTACTCCTTTGGGAGGGTCAAGGGTAAATGGCAGCTGCTATGTGATTTCCCCCTCCTGTGCCTTTACACTAGCCCCATGGGGAGGGGCGGGGCTGTGGGATTCAATGAGTTTTTGCTATGTCCTAGCCCCCCAGGCCCTTTCTTTCCGCAGGGTGAATGAGGGATGAGCAGGCTCATGGCTGGGGAGACTAGGTTGGGGGTGGGGGCGTTGATGCACATCCTTCAGCCTGACATTGGGGCCCATCAGCGAGGGAGCAGAGTAGAGAGCAGGGTGACAGAGAACCCATCCTAGGCGGTAATGACTCGGGTGCCTGGAGGAGAATGACATAAATAATATCCCATTAGAGGCGGCGCTGCTCCGCTGAGCGCCTTGTTTTGCAGGAGACATTATGGGCTTCATAAACAGACTCATTTATTTTCCAGTCTGTGCCCTCAATGCCGGGCTGCTCTGAGGAAGCCGAGCCTGGGCAGCTGAGAAGGTGACTGGAGGTGGGGGCTGTAGGGGACTGGAGGTTAGCAAAAGCTTGGGGAGGAGGATCTTTTCAGCTTGCAGGAGTAAATTCCAGTTCTCCTACTCACTCAGTGTGTGACCTTGGGCAAATCGCTTCCTGTCTCTTTGGGCCTCAATTTTCCCATCTATAAAAGAGCAGACTGACCTAGATAACCTCGGAGATTCCTCCTAATCATAGAATCATAGGGTCATGGAGCTAGGGCTGGAAGGGCCTCAGAGAAATCAAATGAGATAATATCTATAAAGTGTTGGCACAGTGCCTGGCACCTAGCAGGGCTTTAATAAATACTTATTTCCTTTCCTCTTTCCCCTCAGAGGCTATCCACTCCAACACCCTAATTTTATAGGTGAGAAAACTGAGAGGGAGGTTGAATGTCTTCCCCAAGGTTGCCAGGGGCTGAGATAGGATTTAAAGACAGGTCTGATTATTCTTATTATACATGCAATGTGTCACTTTGTTTCCATGACTTAGACCAAGTCTTCACACATTTGAATGAGCATCTGACTAATCAATGTTGCTAAAAGGTGTATGTTAGGTAGATCAAGGAGCAATGTTTAAACAAAGTAGCTAAGTAGTCAAGAATTTAGGCAGCTCAACATTTATTATGTTCCCCGTTGCTTTCACCCACATGAGGTCTTTTCCTCTATCCTGATAAGAAAGAGAGTATAACTGATGGTTAATCTCTACCTCCTAGTGATTAAACTTTCACTGAAATCCTAGGATCCTAAATGCTAAGTCCTTTAGTTGGCATTCTAGGATCTTTCAACCCTCCTTCCAACCTACCCTTCCATAATTCTCTTTTCTCCTTCCCCCATCTAGGTTACTACTGCTCCAGCCAGGCTAGATGATTTGTGTTCCCCAAATATGTCCTTTGCTTGCAGTTACCTGGAATCATGTTCACCCACTGCTCCCATTTCTAATAGAATCTTATCCATCCTTCAAGACCCAGCTCAAATGTACTTCCTTTCAGAAGTCTGCTTTGATCATCTCATCTCATTGGTGTTCATCTCTCTCTCATTCTCTCTCTCTCTCTCTCTCTCTCTCTCTCTCTCTCTCTCTCTCTCTCCTCTCTTCTCTCTCTCTCCGTCTCTGTCTCTCTCTGATCTCTTCTCTCTGTCTCTGTCTGTCTGTCTCTCTTGCTCTCTTCCTCCTCTGAGTTTCCATAGCCTTCTATAGGGTACTCTCTGTACCCTCATTTAGTACTTATCAAAGATAGCTGATATTGTTATTCAATTGAACCATAGAGACAGAGTGGTATAGTGGAAAGTTAGTTGGACATGGTCAGGAGATACTTGGGTTCAAATTTTACCTCCCGTGCTTACTAACTGTGAAAGTCCCTTTATCTTTCTAATCTTCAGTTTCTCATCTGTAAAACAGGGCTAATAACTGTAGTACCCACCTCAGTGTTGCTTGTGAAGGCCAAATGACATATTGACATAAAATGACATAAATGACATAAAACTCATTGCAGACCTTAAAATTCCATAGAAAAATCCACTCATTGTTACTTTATTCCCACGACCTTGTGGCTATCTCTGGTTAGATCTCTTATTGATATCTTAAATATATAGAAAACTAAACCCACCTTATGGCAACCATTTCATTCCCCTGAAAGATCTCATGTAAATTAATAGCTACTGATAATGTCAGTGAGTCAATCTGTGCCCAAAGATAAAGTTCACTGTTTCTTCTGACTTTTTCAGATGTAGTTTAGCTAGTCAAAGCCTCAGACCCCTTCCAAGTTGTACAACACTTCATTTACACCTGGAAGAGTCTACTTCTTGCATTTCATTGACTCTGCCTCCTGTCCTTCAATTTTGCTTAAGTCTAAACAGGATATGTTGTTATTGTTGTTGTTGCCATGTCTGACTCTTCATGATGCCATTTGGGGTTTCCTTGGCAAAGACAATGGAGGGGTTTGCCATTTCTGTGTCCAGCTCATTTTACAGATGAGGAAACTGAGGCAAACAGGTTTAAATGACTTGCCTAGGGTCACACAGCTAGTAAGTATCTGAGACCAGATTTGAATTCAGGTTCTCTAGACTCCAAGCCCAGCACTCTATTCACTGTACCATCTAGCTGCCCATAAACAGAGTATACCACTGGTCTTAGTGATGCCCTTTGGCCTTACATAAAATAAATACAACTTTTTTCCATATCCATTCCAAATCTCTAATTATTCTTCAAACTTCCCACAGTGCCCACTCAACCTCTCAGCTGAGGATCTTGCCTCATATTTCATGTAAAATATCATTCACCAATATCTCTTTCTTCTCTCCTCCTTGTCATCTCACATCACTCTGATGTCTTTCTCTCACTATGTCTTCCTTTACCCTTATCTCTCATGAATAGGTTGCCCTTTTCCTAATCAAAGCTAACTCTTCTATGTGCATCCTTGATCCCATCCTTTCCTATCTTCTCCAGCAGATTGCCCCCTCTATCACTCCCGCTTTCTCTAACCTTCACTCTTTCCCAATCTACTGACTCCTTCCTTGCTGTCTACAAACACAACTATGTCTCCTCCCATCATTAAACATCCTTCACTTGATCCTACCACCCTTGCTAGCTATTATCCTATATGTCTCCTCCCCTTCTTGGCTAAACTCCTTAAGAAATATGTCTATAATTGGTATTTCCACTTGTCCTCTCACTTAATTCTAAATCCTCTGCACTCTGGCTTCTGACCTCATCATTTGAATGGATTTGTTTTCTTCAAAGTCATCAGTGATCTCTTAATTGCCAAATCTAATGGCCTTTATTCAATCTTCATCCTTCTTTTTATAAATTTTATTTAATTTTTATTTTCAGTTCCAAATTCTCACCCTCCCCCACCTATTGAGAAAGCCGGAGAAATAGTATCTATTAAACAATATCCAACATGCATACAAAGTCATACAAGACATATTTAATCCTTATCTTTCTTGACCTCTCTGTAGCATTTGACACTTTTGATTACCTTTTCTAGATATTCTCTTCTCTCTAATTTTTTGTGATACTGCTGTTTTCTTGTTCTCCTCCTACCTGTTAGACTGTTCACTCTTAGTTTCCTTTGCTGATTCTTTTCTTTTTTTGCTTTTTGGAGGGCAATTGGGGTTAAGTGACTTGCCCAGGGTCACACAGCTAGTTTTTTGTGTTAAGTGTCCGAGGCCGGATTTGAACTCAGGTCCTCCTGGCTCCAGGGCTAGTGCTCTATTCACTGCACCACCTAGTCACCCCTGATTCTTCATTCTTGTCATGTTCATTAACCATGTTGTTAGCCAGGGCTCTGTCCTCAGCCCTTTTGTCTTCTATACTATCTCACTTGGTAATTCCATCAGCTCCCATGGGTTTAATGATCATATCTATACAGATAATTCCCAGGTCTATAATATATATAATACGCACATGTATATATGTGTGTATACACACAGTCCTGATCTCTGTTCTTTCTTCACCAATCAAGGCAGTGATGTGAACACCAACAAATAAATGCCTCTTGGACATTGTCCTGTAGGCATCTCAAATATAACACGTCCAAAATGGAACTCATTATCTTTCCTCCCAAGCCCTTCCCTTTCCCAATTTCTTTATTACTATAGAGGATACCTCCATCTCCTCAGCCATTTGGGCTCCCAATCTGAGTGTCATCCTTAATTTCTTTCTTATACTTACTTCACATATCCAATCTGTTGCCAAGTCTTGTTGCTTTTACCTTCACAACATCTCTTCTTTTCCCTTCCCTTCACTCACCTTGATACAGATTCAAGTTACCTCATGTCTTGACTATCATAATAGACTTATTGTTGGCTTCCAGCTACCTTAAGTCTTTTTCCACTCCACTGAGCTGCCAAAGTGATCTTCCTAAAGTACAGGTCTGACCATGTCACCCTTCTACTCAATAACTCTAATGGTTACCTATTACTTATGGGATGAAACATAAAATCTGTTTAACTTTTAAAGGTCTCCATGGTCAGACTGCTTCCTACATTTCCAGTCTTCTCACATCATACTCTAAAAATCCAACACTACTGGACACCACAGGATACTTAATCTCCTCACTATTTTATGTATTTTCACTGGTGATCTCCTAGGTTGTCCCTTCTCACTTCTATCTTCTGGCCTCTCTGGAATCCTTCAAGATTTCATCTCAAATCTCCCTTTCTGCAAGAAGCCTCTCCCACCAATCCCTTCATTCTTACAAATGCCAGCCTCTGGGATCGCTTTCCATTTATATTGTATTTATCTGTTTGTACAGAACTGTCTGTTGTCTACCCCATCAGAATGTGAGCTCCTTGAGGATAGGAACTGCATTTTTACCATCCTTTTTTCCCCTTCAATTGGCATAGTAAGAGCTTTAGAAATGCGTGTTGACTATTGACTGACTAAATGAAATGTCCAGAGAGAAGAGTCCCTAAAGACCATATAGTTCAAGCACATTGTTTTACAGATGAAGAAAGTGAGATCCAGGAAGTAACTGACTTTTCCCAAGGTCACTCAGGGAGTTAAATGGCAGAGCCAGGGTTAGAACCTCTATCTCCGATTTCTTTCTCCGATGCTCTTTACACTCCAATCAACTGGCTTATAGGACCTAGTGTTAAAACCTTGCAGCTTGAGCCTGAATCATTGGTAAAACCACTACCCACAGGGACCCTGTCCTTTTTCCCTGGGTTGAGTCTCCTGTTTCCCCAACAGAGCTCTCCACTGACGCAGACACCGCAGGTGTGTTATGCTGTAGCTGTCGGCATGATGAAAAGCCTCCCGTGGTAGAGCAGATAACGTACACGCACAGGTCAGAGAAGGCCTGTGTCGCCCATCCATCAGGCCGAGCAGCTTCGGGAAGGGCTTGCTCAGCCTGCTCCACCCTGATGCCTGTTATCTGCCACAAATGTGTTTTTCCCCCAAGGTTAAATGGATGAGTGACAGTGAGGCAACTGACAGTTCCAGTCATTGGGATGAATGGTCCCATGCTTGAGAGAGAAGACGCATCCCCCATCCCCATCAGCCACTCTCTCCTGAGCTTTTCTTAGGCCTCCTCCCCTGTTTCTTGCTCACCCCTTCCCCCCAGGCCTCAGTTTCTTCAGCTGTAATATGACTAATTTCAACTAGATCATTTCTCTCTAAAGGCATTTTTGGGTGACAGTCTGAGTTCTAGGGTTCCTTGTGTGACAGCTTTTTGCTTGGTAAAGTCATGAAATGTCTACAACAAAGTAAAGCAGGAAGGGCCCTTTCATGTGGGGCTTCCCAGAAATCCTAAGGATTGGATCTTACTTTAAGTCTGTTTCCCTCTTTAGCCTTGATCTATAAGTTCTGCTTATAGGTCCACTGGACAGCTCCCAAACTCTCACAGTTGGCAGTGCCATTGTAAGGGGCAGTGTGGCATAGTAAATAGAACACTAGACTGAGCCAAAAGCCAGGGCTCGAATATTGTTGAATCAACGAGCAATTATTAAGTGCGTACTATGTGCTAGACACTGAAGATCAAATACAAAAAAAAAAATATGAAACAACCCTTGCTCTTGAAGAGTTCACATTCTAATGGGAGAGATAACTAAATACACAATAAATACTTGGTAGTTAGGGAGAGATGGAACTAGCATCTGGGGGTGGGGATTAGGAAAGGTTTCATGTAGACAGAGGTTCCCAAACTTATTTGGCCTACCACCCCCTTTAAAAATAATTACTCAGTGCTCCCCTGGAAATCTACTTTCTTTAACCCTTCAATTAAAAAAAATTGCATCATTTCAAAAATATATAAAATATTTTAAATGACATCTTAAATTTAATAATTTATTATAAATTTGTGGGTTTTTTTCCCTACATTGAAATTTTGATGATGCAGTATTGCATCATGTACCTGTATAGTATTGTATTTTAAACAAGTTATTACACCCACTTGTGGATGCTGGACTTCCCAACAATGTGTGACTGTCAACAGTTGCTTATTAAGACCTGTTGGCAGATTTGACCACTGATGGGTTATAACTTGCATTTTGTGTGTTTATTTGGCAAATGATGTAATCACTATGACTTTAACTGTTATACAACAGATCAAACATGTATAGTTTTTCTAAATTTTCTTCTCTTCTTTTCTTGTGCATAATCTTACCCTATCCCTTTATTTTTATCCATTGCCTCCCAATTACACGTGAAGGTACGCCCCCCCCCCCCCCCCCCGGTTCGTTCCAGCGCCCTTCAGTGGGCAGTATTGCTCACTTTGGGAAACTCTGTAAAGTGTTACTTGAGCCATGAAGTAAAAGTGAGGAGAAAATTATAGTCAAGATATGTGGGATAGCCAGAATAAAGACCGGAGAGGGGAAATAGAGTGATGTGTATAAGGAACAGAGAAAAGTCCAATTTGGCTGCATCAAAGAGTTTGTGAAGGGGAGTAATATATAAGAAGCTAAGTTGGGGCCACACTGTGAAGAACTTTAAAAGCCAAATAAAGGCATTTGTATTTTATCCCAGGGGCCATAGAAAACCACTTAAGAAAAATCAGTGTGGAAGATGGACTGGAGTGGGAAAACACCAGAGTCAAAGAGACCAATTAGAAGGCAGTTGAAATAGTCCGAACAAGGAGTGAATGAGGCTTCAATTAAAGGGATTGTGTGAATAGAGAAAAGACTTAGGAAAAGTGAGGCACAGAGGAAGATGAAATGAAAGGAGATTATGATCAGATAGAATAGTAGTTCTCAAACTTTTGGACTCAGAGCCCCTTTATACTCTCAAAACTTGAGGACCCTAAAAAGATTTTGCTTATTATGTGGGTAATATCTATTGATATATATTGTATTAGGAATTAAAACATTTTAGTATTATCATAAAAATAGTTTTGACTTCACAGACCCCTTGAAAGGATCTTGGAGACCACACTTTGAGGCTTGCCAGAGTTTTTTTGTTTTTTAATCAAGGAAGTAGAACCCTTGTGGGTAACAGTAAGATTTTGATTATAACCATCATTGCATGCATGTGGCTGAGGTAGAACACAGGAGGGGGTCATGAGATTGGAGGAGATGGAGGAATTGAGAAGTTGGGGTATCTGAAGGAACCTCAGAAAGATTATTGAAGTCCCCTAGGACTAGCCGTGTGAGCATGGAAAGTCAATGTAACCTTTCTGAGCCTCAGTTTCCTCATTTGTAAAACTGGGGTATAATTGCACTACCTATTCTATGGGGTTGTTAAAAAGTACTCAGCAAATCTTCAAGTGCTGTAGAGATGTGACTCTTACTGCTACTTTTATGGAATTCGAACCATTGTTATTTAGAGACATCTGACAAAGAAGGTTAGAAACTGGGGCAGCTAGGTGACACAGTGAATAGAGCACTGGCCCTGGAGTCAGGAGGACCTAAGTTTAAATCCAGCCTCAGACACTTAACATTTACAAGCTATGTGACCTTGGGCAAGTCACTTAACTCCAATTGCCCTGCCTTCCCTCCTCCAAAAAGCAAAAAAAACAATTTTTTTAAATTTAGAAAGTTAGAAACAAAGTAAAAGACTTTAAAAGACTTTTAAAAGACTTTAAAAAAGCACTGGAGTCAGTGACTTAGGTTTGAAGCTTAACCCTCTAAGGCCACTGGATGACCTTGGACAAATCATTTAATCCCTCTGGGCCTCCATTTTCCTTTTATAAAATGAAAGGTTTGAACTGATCTCTAAGATTTCTTTCTAACTCTAAGTCCTGTTGTTGAGCTGTTTCCAGTCATGTCCAACTCTTGGTGACCCCATTTGGGGTTTTCTTGGCAAAGATACTGGGTGGTTTTTGATTTCCTTCTTCAGCTCATTTACTGATGAGGAAACTGAGGCAAAGTGAAGTGACTTGCCCAGGGTCACACAACTACTAAGTGTCTGAGGTCAGATTTGAACTCAGGAAGATGAATCTTCTTGATTCCAAGCCCAATGTTCTATCTACTACTCCACCTAGCAAACTGACAATAATACCCTTTTTGGGTCTCCTTTCTGGAGGTGGGGATGGGGGTAATTTGTTTTTTGTTTTTGTTTTTTTTAAAACAATCGGGGTTAAGTAACTTGCTCAAGGTTACATGGCCAGTTATTTCTGGGTAGGTGCTAAGTGTCTGAGCCCAGATTCAATCCCCAGGTCATCCCGACACTGGGGCCCCGGTGCTCTTACTCACTGTGCTACCTGTCCGCTCTGGTAATTTGTTTTTTAACAGGGAAAAATTGTTTTAAACCTAAGGAGTAGCTCTCTAATGGTGGAATTCCAAGCAGTGGGGAAGGTGATGATGATGATAATGATAACTAACATTTATATAACACTTATTACTACGTTCCAGGCACTGTGCTAAGTTCTTTACTATTACTAGTGCATTTGATCCTCACAATAACCCTGGGAGGTAGGTGCTATTGATAAGAGCAAATTGTGTGGGCAGAGTCTAACAAAGTGAGAGATGACCAACTCTGACTTCTTAGCCTTCCCTTTCCCACAGCTGAAAGTAATCTTTTTCTTCCTGAATACTTCAAATGACTGCCTGGATTGCCCTTTGCCTGTATTTTAGTCTTCTTTATATCAATTATTTGAACACACGTCAACCCTCCCATATATCCTGTTATTACTGACCTCAAAGAAAAGCAAATCGGCAGCCTTCTTCATCCAACCATCACAGGGCCTCGGTTTCTCCACTTGTAATCTCTTTAAAGACACTTTGGGCCCTGAGGGTCTTCAGTTCCAGGGTTCTATGTAGGCTTGTTTTTTGACCTGGTGAAGTCACTGCATACATACATACACACACACACACGTGTGTGTGTGTGTATGTGTGTGTGTGTGTGTGTGTCTTTGGGCTCCAGTTGCTTCTGAGTAGAGTTAAACCAAGCCTTTTTCTGCCTAAGTGTTTGAGACAGCAGACTGTCCTAGACTGATAAGTTTCCCACATGCAGGGAATCTTAAGTAGCCTCTGCCCAGCCAGTTTTCTCAGTCCAGGGAGAGAGATAGCCAGGAATTGGCCACCCAACCAGTCCTAGAAACAGCACAAGATGGGTGGGGATTGTGTGTGTGTGTGTGTGTGGTAGGGATGAAAGGAAAGCAAACTAAGGTCTCAAATGGGTGGGACCCTAAGACTGAAATGGCAAGTAATTGTCTAACAGGATTGATAGCCTCCTTTGGGACAGTGGCAAGGCTAAGCATGGTTAGGACTGCTATGGTTTCATGGGTTCGAAAAGTCTCTATATGTATTTGCTGGTGGGGGGGAAGGGATGGAAAGAAAGTTCCTTCTTTCACTATTCAACTCAGATGTCTCTTCCTCCATGAATCTCTTCCTGGATCTTGACCTCTTAGCTATGTACTCTTCCATTTATTACAGTTTTTGTGTATTCCCCCCCCCCCACATCTGAATACAAGCCACACATCCTGCCCTCAAGAAGCTTACTTCTAGCCTAGCATGTATTATAGAGGTATATACAAAATTGATACAAGATGATTTTGGAGTGGAGACACTAGCAAATGGGGAAGGAATAGTAAGAAGGCTAATTTGACTGGACACAGCTCCCAGCACATGCTGTTATTGAATAGTGTGATTCTTCTTCATGACCTCATTTGGCGCTTGCTTGGCAAAAACAATTGAGTAATTTGCCATTTCTTTCTCCAGCTTATTTTATAGATAAGGAAACTGAGGCAAACAGGGTTAAATGACTTGCCCAGGGTCACATGCTAGTAAGTATTTGAAGCTAGATTTGAACTCAGGAAGATGACTCCAGGTCCAGCACTCTCTTCACTGTGCCACGTGGTTGCCTGGCACACAGTAAGCACTTAAAAAATGTTTATTGACTATTATTGACATAATGTACCTGAAGGGGAGTAATAAGATTGTAAAGTTAGGTTGGTGCCAAGCTGAGAAGAGTTTTTCTCAACTACTCGTATGCTTAATAATTGTTTATTTGGATTGACTTAGTCTGACTGAGAGCTACTCACTCCTACAGTAGGGGTGAGAGATGTGGTTAGGGTGAGTACTGTAAAAGGTGAGAATGAAAAGAGTGGGGGACTTGGCTAGGCTTGGGAAAGTAGTTAAGACCAGCAGGATGTTTATTCAGGTATGTTAGTGGGGACAGATAACGGAAAGAGTGATCAGGCCAGAAGGGAATGTGGAATTGCCTTGGAGCTTTAGCCTTGGCCCAGATGGGGGTGTGGCCAGGATAGGGGGTGTGGCCTGCACGGAAGGGGCGTGGCCAGAGTCCCACTTGGCCGGGGAGAGGCTTGGTTTGCCGGCTTTGGCAGGGAGGGGAGAGGGTCCCTCTAGAGGCGGGTCTGCCCGATGAGCCATGGAGCTGTCTTGTCTGTCTGTTGGGGGAACGTGCCTCTCGCCCTGATTTACTGCGTCGGGAGCTGAGCGCAGTTTTTTCTTAATCTAAATTGAAAACTGCTCAAGTAGAAAAATAATTTCATTGCTTCATCTTAAAGAGGAAAAAATAGGGGGTGGGTGGGGCGGTGCGGGAGGATGGTGTCCACTGCCCTACGAGACTGGACGGGGGAGGCAGGGGAAGGAGATAGTAAAACACAGCAGAAGGCCGGCTGCAGCCCCCACCCCCACCCCCAACCTGGCCAAACCCCACCGGGGCCGCCAACCTCTTCTGACTTCCTCTGAGCTCCTGTGAACAGCCAGGGACAGGCAGCTTATGGAAAGGGATATGTGTGAAGGTAGTGTACACCCCATCCCCGGAGGTGTTAGGTCTTGATAACTGTTTGTTACGGATATTGTAGAGAGAACAGGTGTTCAGGTTGGGGTGTCGGAGCAGACACCCTCTAAAGTCGCTTTCCACTTTGAGACTGGGGGGGTGCTCTGAAAGGCTGAAACCAGATTCTGGTGAGAAGGTCCAGAATTTACCAACCAGGAAATTCAGTAGACCCTGTCAAAGTTGGATGAAGGAAGCTGCCAACTTCCTTTTCTTAGAGTCTAGTTATAATAACAATGGATGGGGGTCTAACTCTTGGGAGCAAATGTGGTCATCCTGAGAAGCAAAAAGGATTGTGCTGAATGAAAAGAGATTTGGAGTGAGAGGACTTGGGTTTGTGTGCGGACCCTGACATCTGTTACCTATGTGACTTTGAGCAAATCATATTATAGTCTCATTTTCCTTAATTTCCTGTGAAATGGGGGAAGGGAGGTGAGTAGAACAGGTGGTCTGTAAGGTCTCTTTCAGTTCTAAATCCCATGACTTCTTCTGTCCCCTTCTAACTTTAGATATGAAAGATTTTCCTATCCTGAAGACCAAAAAAGAAAAAATTCTTGGACTAGAGATCCTGTGTCCATGGGGAGACGATCCTACTTGCATGTGGTCTTTCTAGACTTTTGCAAAATTGTGAAGTGGTCCTCCCATATCACAGAATCTCCAAGCTAGACAGTATCTCATGGGTCAACTAGTTTAAATCAATCTAAACAGATATTCTTTCCTTAACATCTCTGACAAGAGTTCATGCAGGTTTTGCTTCAAATATTCCCCAATGGGGAACTCATTACCTTAACAAAACAGTCAATTCCACTTTGGAACTATTGTAATTGTTAGGAAGGTCTTCCTTACATTGGCTCTCAGAAACTTCTACCCATGGCCCTAGTTCTCTCCTTTGGGGTTAAGCAGAACAAATGCAATACTCTTTCTACATGACAGCCCTTCAGATCCTGGGAGATTGCCACCAAGTACCTATAAATCTCTTCTCCAGGCTAAACATACCAAACTGCTTCAGATGATCCTTACTAACCTCTCTGGTTTTCTTCAGTATTGGTTGAGGATTCATTCACTCTTCAGATTTTGACACTATTACTCAGATTGCCCTCTCCTTCCAACCCTAGATCAATTAGTGAGTTGTTCCCAGAACCTCTCTTTTGAGGAAGGAACCAGACCAGCCATTCATTCTCTATACTTTGCCACCATGCCCCATATAAGTACCTCCCCATCCTTTTCAGCTTTCTTTTATGTGCAGTCTTTCTCCATTAGAATGTAAACTCCTTGGAGTGGGGGTGAGAGGGGAGTAAGAACTTTCTTTATAAATGTTTATTGAATTGACTTGTCCTCTTCTGGTTTTGTCCTTCCTAAAATGTGGTACCCAGAACTGAGCACAAAACTATAGATGTTGTTTGACCTCATTAGAATACTTTTTTAAATTAAATTTTATGTTTATTTTTAGTTTATATCATTCATTTCCACAAGATTTTGAGTTACAAATTTTTCCCCCATTTTTCCCCTACCCACCACCCCAAAACAGTGATCCCACTGAATATCCCTTCCTCCAATCTGCTCTCTCCCATATATTCCCCCATTCCCCTTCCAATTTTCCAGTAGGGCATGGTGGATCTCTATGCCCAAGTGCCTGTATATCTTATTTCCCAGTTACAGTTAATATTCCTAGGAGTTTTCTTTTTGGGATCTTTTTCAGGAGGTGATCGGTGGGTTCTTTCAACCTCTATTTTGCCCTCTGGTTCTAACATCAGGGCAATATTTCTTGAGAATTTATTGAAGGATGATTTCTAGGTTCTTTTTTTGATCATGGCTTTCAGGTAGCCCAATAATTTTTAAATTATCTCTCCTGGATCTATTTTCCAGGTCAGTGGTTTTTCCAATGAGATATTTCACATTGCCTTCTATTTTTTCATTTGTTTGGATCTGTTTAATAGTATCTTGATTTCTCATATAGTCACTAGCTTCCATTTGTTCCAATCTAATTCTGAGGGAATGATTCTCTTCAGTAAGCTTTTGAAATTCTTTTTCCATCTGGCAAATTTAGCGTTTTAAGGCATTCTTCTCCTCATTACCTTTTTGAGCCTCTTTTGCCATTTGATTTAGTCTATTTTTTAAGGTGCTATTTTCTTCAGTCAGGTTGTTGACTCTCTTTTCATGATTTTCTTGCATCATTCTCATTTCTCTTCCCAATTTTTCTTCCACTCCTCTTATTTAGTTTTCAAAATTCTTCTTAAGCTCCTCTATGGCCTGTAACCAATTCATATTTTTCTTGGAAGCTTTTGGTGCAGGAGTTCTGACTTCGTTTTCTTCCTCCTATTCCATGTTTTGATCCTTTTTGTCCCCCCAAAAGGAATGCAAAGTCAGATTGCTGTGCTTGCTTTGCTTCCTTTGCTTGCTCATGTTGCCACTCAATTCCTTGACTTTTGAGCTTTTTGCCACAGTAGAACTCTGCTCCCAGAGAGGAGAGCTTTGTCCCAAATCGCTGTGGTTTTTGCAGCTGCCAGAGCTATTAGTTGGCTGCCTTCTCTGAAGCCTCCACACGCTCTGGCAAACTGGTCACGCAACCCAGGACCTCCAATCTAGACAGCGATCCAGATCCAAGCTGGTTAAAGCAAGAGTGATTACCCCTCAGACTTGGTCACTTGATCCCCCTACAATCTGCAGGCCAGAAACTCTGAAGCAGCCAAGTGGCCTCAGGCGCTTCTCTTTCCAGGGGGCAAAGGCCGGAACACATCCCTGAACTCCCTGTTCCCAAAGTCCATGCTGTACTGACCTCTAACTTTGTCCTTAGCATCTATGTGTTTATAATTCTGGAAGCCACCACAGCTTCTGGTGATCTGAAGTCCCTCCAGCTGGTGGCTGGTTGTGGCTGCCCTGAGGCTAAAACCTCGGGCTCGAGCAGGACTGGGCTTGGCTCTCAACTTGCTGTGCTGGCCCTTTCCTGCTGGCCTGCTGGGCTGTCTTCAGCAGGAGGTTAGCTTCTCTCTGTCATTTTGTGGTTTCTGTAGCTCCAAAGTTTGTTTAGAGTCATTTTTTACATGAATTGGAGGAGGTGGAAGCAGGAGCTGCTTGGCATTCCCGTTTCTACTCTGCCATCTTGGCTCCACACCCTAGAGTACTTGTTTTGGCCTGAATTATCACTGAGAAGTGATACCATAGCACAAGACAATGAGGGAGGACTATGACCTCCTAATGCAGCCTAAGGTCCCTTTGGCTTTCTTGGCTGGCATGCCACGCTGTGTACTCACGTTTTGCTTGCAGTCCACTAAAAGACTCCTACCATTGTCATAATAAGCTACTGTCTAGCCATGCCTTCTCTAAGATGCACCCCATCAGGACTTTGCATTTATACTGATTAAATTTCATTGCATTAGATTCTGGCTGTCTTTCAGATCTGATTCCTGACTCAGTTGTCCATGCATTAACTATCCCTTCCAACTGAATAAGCAATCAGTATTGATTTCTTCCCTCCTGTTGCCAACCCTTCTGGTGCTTCAGCAAGCATCTTTCCTGGTCTTAGTTCCAGGCTTGCTCTTAGTTGGCTCTCAACTAACCCTTACTGAGATATTAACTGATAATGTAGGTGTGAGCCCCTTAAGGTTTTCAAAGAAGACTCTGGAAAGCCTTCAGTACCCCAAGGAACAAAGTTTTAATGGTGGAATATAAAGTCATGGGATTATTTTAAGCAAAAATCTCACTTCTCCTCTTCCTACAATTGCACCACACTACTCTAATAACTCATAAGGCCACCCCATTGGCTCTTACCCAATGCAGTGTTTTCAAAATAAAGTTGAGTTGGAGGGTAATCAGAAAGGACTTCTTGGAGAAGCCATAAAATTCCCTTGCAGGACAAGGTTCAACTTAACTTTGGCCTCACTTTAGTCCATCCTCCCAGAATGTAGGGTCCCAGTGAGGTATAGGAATCACACCTATAGGTTCTGGGCTCCTCTGGCCAAGTAGCTTTGAATACTGAAATCAGTTACAGTCTTTCCCTTCCCCCTCCTATTTTTGATTTGTCCTAATTGTCTATTACCTTTAGGTATTTAATGTGATCATTTCAATTCTTATTCAAATTCTAGAAAGTAAAGGAAGCCCAGGAGACAGGCTCCTTTTGAGGTGTGATGGATAGACTTGGATTCTGGTCTAAGTTTGCCACTAACTTACTGTGTGGCCTTAGGAAAGTCCTTTCCCTCTCTGGGCTTCAGTTTCCTTATCTGTAAAATGAAGGGGTAGGAGTAGATGGTTTTTGCAATCTCTTCCACTGTCTGGTGTCCTATGAGTCTATGGTTCTATATTTTTCTCTTGTAGTATTTACAAGTCCACCAGCTTGAACTTGTAAAGAGCTTTCTATTTCTTAATGTTTCCATGCCCATTCTTCCTTAGTTTTTCATCTTAGTCTTGAGAAGAAAAGAAACAAGCATTTATTAAGTTTCTACAATGTGTTGGACACTATGTAAAGCATTTTATAAATCTTATCTCATTTGATCCTTACAACTCTGGGAAGTTGACTCTATTATTGTCCCCATTTTACAGTGAGGAAACTGAGGCAGACTGAAGTTAAGGGACTTGTACAGGATCACACTGCTTGTAAGTGTCTGAGACCACATTTGAGCGCAGGTCTTCTTGACTCCAGGCCAAGTGCTGAATCCACCACCCAGCTGTTTCCCTTAAGGTAGGAAAGCAGGGCAAATATCATTATCGTCTTTTAAAGAGAGAGACCTGATCTAACCATTTTGGAAAGCACTTTGGAATTATGCCCGAAGATCTATAAAACTGTGCATACCCTTTGATCCAGCAATACCATTACTAGGTCTGTATCCCCCCCCCAAAGGGGATTTTATTCCCTTAAAAAAGGGGGTTTTATTCCCCCAAAAAAGGGGAAAAGGATATGCAAAAATATGCAAAAATCTTTATAGCAACTCTTTTTGTGGTGGCTAAGAACTGCAAATTGAGGAGATGCCCATCAATTGGGGAATGGCTGAACAAGTTGTTTATGAATGTAATGGAATACTATTATTCCATGAAAAATGGTGAGCAGATGGACTTCAGAAAAACTTGGAAAGACTTCCATGAACTGATGTTGAGTGAAGTGAGCAGAACCAGAAGAACATTGTACACAGTAACAGCAACGTTGTGCAGCAACTGACTTTGTTAGAGTTAGGCCTGTTGAGCAATGCACTGATCTAAGACAATTCCAAAAGACTCATGATGGAAAATGCTATCCACCACCAAAGAAAGAATATGGAGTCTGAATGCAAATTGAAACATACTACTTTCTCCTTTTTTTTTCTTTCTCATGGTTTTGTCCTTATGTTCTGATTCTTCTTTCACCACATGATTAATGTGGAAATATGTTTAATATAATCATATATGTATAGCTCATCTCAGATTGCATGCCGTCTTGGGGAGGGGGGAGTAGAGGGAGGAGAGAAAAATTTAGAACTCAAAATCTTGTAAAATTGAATGTTGAAAACTAAAAATGAATAAATTAATAAAAATCTAAAAAAAATAAAGAGACAAACAGTATGAGAACCCTTAATTTGGAATCAAAGCATGTTAATTTGAATACCAGCTCTTCCACTCATTTGCTACATGACCTTGTATAATTCTTTTCTTTTTCTGTGCTTTATTTTCATTATTTGTACAGAGAGGAGGTTGTTCTAGAACCTCCTAGAAGAGTTCTTCACCTGGGGACTGGAGACTTGTTTTAAAAAAAATGCTTCCACAACTGTATTTCAATAAAGTTGGTTTCCTTTTTGTAATACTTTTGTAATACTGTGTGTTTTGTTTTATGCCTTCAAAAATATTATTCTGAGAAAGGGCTTCATCTCACTGCCCAGGGGTCCAGAACACCAATAAGGTGAAGAACTTCTGGATTAAATGATTTCTTGGGTCTTTTCTGGATCAAAATTCTGTGCTACAGGCATATGATTCTATTATGAGGAAATTAAGGTTGAAGGAGAGAGTTCCCAGTGAATTAGTGACACATTTAGGCTCCAAGTCAGGTATCCTGACACCTAGACCCATACATCCAAAGCCCAGGTCCACAGAGAATGTCTGGCTTTCTTCCCAGGGCGCACCTGCTTGACAGGTATGATAGGTGTGGGTAGTCTCCCTCACCCTGCCGCCCAACCAAAATGGCTCCTGTCCTTGCTGCAGAAGTGCTCTCTGGGTAAACCCTAGAAAAGCCTGTACTATTCAGTAGTTATTTGGGTGGTAACTTGGTCTGTTTTTGACAGAACAGCCCATGATGATTGAGTATGTTTCTCACACACTCACACAAATCCTGGAAAGCTCCAGGCAAGGTCAGTTTGAAAGCTAAGAAAATATATTATAGGTTAAGTGTTTTTTATCTATGTGTGGGCTATGTGCATATCATGTGTGAATGAATGTCACATTAATATACATGTGTATGACATGTTCCTTTTCCTGCAGGTTTGCATGTTACTTCCATATTGTACTTATTATATTGTATATATTGTATCGTGAACGTGTGTACACATGTGTGTCCATATATGTGAGCATCTAAGTTTATATGTTTTCTGGAGGGAGGTTTTATTATATGCTGGTGTGTATATCATGAATATGGGGAGGAGTGGTTCCATAGTTATCATGTGAAGAGAGGGAGTGTGGATGAGAGATGTATCCAGATGTGTCCAGAATGAAAAGGTTGAGAAACACTATGAAATCCTGTTTTGGCGATACCCAGCTTCCTGTTCAGGTTTTTCTGTCATGCAGCTAAGCTCATGGCTAGCCTACCCTAGCTCTCCCCTATGTCTGCCTTCCATACAGGCAAGGCTAGGTCCTGGGCCAGGGTCAGGACTTGGGAAGGAAGAAAGGGCAGAGCAGGGTAGAGGGCAGTAGAAGGAAAAACCACAGCTAGGTAGCTTCAGGCTCCCCTTTGTGAGCTATTGACTGTCTCAGTGTGCTCCAGTCCCTGTCAGGGTTTCAAGGAAAGGGCTTGCTAATTTGGCCCCTTGGTTTCTTGCTGTTCTTCTCTTCTCCCTACCCTAATTCCTTCCTTTCTGTCTTTCCTCTCTCTCTCTCTCTCTCTCTCTCTCTCTCTCTCAAGCATGTACTAAACCACACCATGTGTAGACCTGCATTAAACCAAATCTGTGGGGGAGATAGGGGAGGAGGTTTAGTCTGTCTTAAAGATTATTCACAAGGTGGTTTGAGAGACATAACACATCTAGATGAAACTGTTAAACAATAATGCAATCATTCCTTCCTCCTCTGTCTGTCTTTCTCTGTTGTTCCCTCTGTCTTTATCTCTTTTTCTGTCCCTCATTATGTGTGTGCCCTTCACTGTACCTTATTTTGCTCTGGGTCTCTTTGCCTATGTAATTTTTCTCTCTGTCTTTTTCATCTCTCTCCAATTTTCTTCTCTCCCCTGTTCTGTCCTGTCAACTCTGTTTCCCCCCTTTCTGCCTTTCTCTTCCTATCCTCAGTCCTTTTTGTCTGTTTGTCTGTGCCTGTATGTCTCTGGGTCTGCCTGTCTATCTCTCCATCTCTTGCCTGTTTTTCTCTGTCTCCCTATGGCTTCCCTCCCTTGGCACTCCTCCCTGACAGGCCATCAGTCCCTGGAGCTGTGGAGCAGCCTCATTTCACAGGTCAGCTCTCTTTAATTAGCAAGGGTTCCAATCCTTTTCCCTCTCAAAATGTGAAGCTGCAGGTTCATCAAAATCTCATTAACCTTAATTCTCCCATTGGCTTCCTGGCAGGGTCAGACCTGGATCCATAGCTTGAGGGGAGCCTACCTTCCCCAGGGGCCCATCTAGTCCTGGGGATGGAAAGATAGATCCCTTGGGGCCAACTACAACAACAACAACAAAAGACTGCCCCTAGATATATTTCTTACCATAACCAACCTCCCATCCTTTTCCTATCCTCAGTAATTGCTGTTCCGTGTCCCTTCCCTTGGCCTGTTGGGGGGCCCTGTCTGGCGGCTGCACTTTAATTTGAAAACTTGCCTTGGGAGCCAGAGGGACCAAGGCAAGCAGAGGGCATGGCAGACTCTTTATGAATTAATATTGTGCTGGTAACTTGCAATATTCTCTGATTTCATGTCTCCTTCTTGCTTCTCTTCCCAGTACCATATTGGTCTGAAAATAAGCTTCATGCTTCCTTAAATCTGTCTGCATAAAGCCTGAGTGTGGCCTATAATTGATGTTATTTAACCATAGGCTTAAGAGGTAGAAGACATCTCAAAACACAGACTGTCAGAGCTGGAAGAGAACTTAGAATACAGAATGTCAGAGTTGGAAGGGACCTCAGGACACAAAATGTCAAAATTGAAATGGACCTTAGGGATCATCTATTCTAAACTTGTCATTCTACGAGTGGTCTGCCCAGTTCTAATTGATGAAATTCTTTGCACTCAGATTTGAATCACAGGGACTTTACTGGGAGGCAGGGTGGCATGGTAGATAGAGAGTGAGAACTAGAATGACAAAGATGCAGGTTTGAATCCTGCTTCAGATACTTACTAACTGTGTGATCCTGTATAATCACTTAACCTTTCTCAATCTCGGTTTCCTCATCTGTAAAATGGGGATAATATTAGCAAAAAATAACAAAAAATTAAAAATAATGTCCTAAAGAAAGAAAAATGTTGACATTTATATAGTGCTTAAGATTTTTTAAAAATCACCTTTGGGGGGGCTTTGGGGGTGTGTAATGTAATACCAAGCAAAGGCAACTTCCCAGGTTCGAAATACCAGCATAGGTGCTCTCTATTTTATTCAGTAACAAACCCAGAACAGAGAAGATCAAAACATGACTTCATTCAAAATACAGTATTTACTAAGTATGATTAAATAATCTCCAAGTACTACCCCACCCCAGGACCTTCCAATCATTCAATCAATTACAAAGTCTCTGTTCTAAATACTTCTCCACCCCTAGGCTATACCTTAATTAAGTCCACCACAAAGCCCCTCTTCTCAAATGGAGATTAGTTTCCAAACATAAGTAAAATACATTCATTTGCTCAACCATAGAACACAAAAAGGTCAAAAGTTCCCCACCCCTGGATCACAATTGAATCTACCCCAGAGTTACATCAAGTTTAAACACAGCACTTAATACCCAAATGGAGGTCTTTTCTTCATCTTGACACGAGGCAAGTTCTCAGCAATCTTAGTTCCTGGAGAGACAAGGCTTAGCAAGGCCATAAGATACATTGCCAGTCCCTTCATGAATTTATCCTCTGTCTGTAGAACAGCCCTAGAACCCCTGAACACATTAGCAAAGCCCTCTCCCAGGATTTCTGTAAACATACAACAAGAAAATCCTTCTTCAGGGCTTCTGAACCAACAGAAAGGCTCCCAGACCCCTGCAACAACAGTACTGTCCCTCACCAGTGGACAGTATTCACTCTGTCTGCAGGACAGTCTCCAGACCCCTGCAACAACAGTACTGTCCCTCACCAGTGGACAGTATTCACTCTCTGTCTGCAGGACAGTCGCAGGCCTTCTTAGCGAACAGCCAGGTTCCAGGACTTCTTCAACAAAAGGACAGTCTTTCACCAGTGGACAAATCTGGCAAAATAACATCAAAACAGACAGACAAAGTACCAGCAAAACAGCCATGTCTCCTCAGTCCTTGGCAGCTCAGGGGGGCAGGTCTCAAAAGTCCAGGGCAATTCAAAGCGGCCACCAGCAATTCTCTTAGTCTCTCTCTCTCCACGAGGTGCTGCTACCAAAAAAAGATCTTCCGCCTCTCTCTAGTGTCTCTCCAAATCAACGTCACCAGCTCCTCTCAATTCAGGACTTTCTTTTCACATCAACAAGCCCATCCCACAGGTGGGATTAACAAACTCTGGGTTTTAACACAATCAATTTGAAAACCAAGCCAATACAGGGGAATCTTTAATTGCCATTACTATCACAGGGTGGCACAGTGAATAGAGCACCAGCCCTGGAGTCAGGAGGACCTGAGTTCAAATCTGGTGTCAGACACTTCACACACACACACACACACACAAAACTAGCCATGTGACCTTGGGCAAGTCAATTAACCCCAATTGCCCTCCAAAAAAAAATCACCTTTGTTCATTCTTCTCATTTGAACCTCACAAAAATGCTAAGAAATAGATAATTCAAGTATTATTTCCCCCATTTTATATATCAGGAAGCTAGGGCTTAGAGCCATGAAGTGACTTAGAACAATAAGTTTTATATAGACTTTTTTTTGGAGGGGGGAAGGCAAGGCAGTTGGGGTTAAGTGACTTGCCCAAGGTCACACAGCTAATGTGTCAAGTATCTGAGGTCACATTTGAACTCAGGTCCTCCTGACTCCAGGGCCAGTGCTCTATTCACTGCATCACCTAACTGCCCCAGAACAATAGATTTTAGAACCAGACTTTACAGATAATCTCATTCAACCTTCTCAACCCATCTTACAGATAAGGAAACTGAGGCCTATTGAGGGACTTTTCTAGGATCACACATAATAAGTAGCAAAGCCAAGATTTGATTGTAGACTTTGGCTCCAAATCCAATATTTTTTCCCCCATTACAACCCAAGTCAAAGAGCTAGTATTACTATCTCCACTTTATGGATGAGTACACTGAGACTCTTGGTACTCAGAAACTCAAGCCTATCATCATGTAAGCTAGCTGTGTTGGAAGTAGGGTTTGAACTCAGTCTTTCTGACTCCTGCTCTCTAACCCCTCTAGCCCCTCATCACAGGGTCTCTCAAGGCTGATGGTGCAGCTTCAGATAATTGTTTTATCTGAGTCAAATCAAATCAACAAGCAATTACCATGTGCCAGACACTGTACTAAGTGCTAGGGATACAAAGAAATGAAAGAAACCAGTTCCTGGTGTCAAAGAGTTGACATTCTAATGTGAGAGATAGCATGCGAACAACTATGTGCAAACATGGCATATGCAGAGTAAAAGGGGGCTGATCTCCAAAGGAAGGCACGATTTTTAAGGAGGGCCAGGAAAGGCTTCTTGCAGAAGGTGAGATTTTGGTTGGGAATTGCAGGAAGTCAGGGAAACCAGGAAGTCAAGATGAGGAAGGAGAACATTCCAGGTATGGGGAGGAAGGTACACAGCCACTGAAAGCATGGAGTCAGGAGGAGTGTCTTGCAACAGGAACAGCAAGGAAGACAGAATCATTGGATTTCAGAGTACCTGGAAGAAAGGAAGGTATAAAAAAGACTAGAGAGGTAAGAAGGGGCCAAGTTACAAAGTGCTATAAAAGCCAAACAGAGGATTTTATATTTTACCCTGGAGGCAATAGGGAACCACCAGAGTTTATTGAATATGAGGGTGACATGGTCAGGTGATCACTGAGACAGCTAGGGGGAGCACGGACTGGCCTAAAGAGTCACCTGAGGAAGGAAGGCAGAGCAGAAGGCTATTACAAGTGATCAGGTCCTACATCAGGAAGGTAGCAGTGTCAGAGAAGAGAAGGAAACAAGTACAAGAGACATCATGAAAGTAGAATCAACAGGCCTTGGATAGGGGGCATCCGAGAGAATGAGGAGAGGAAGGTGACACATAGGTTTGGGGACTGAATGTCTAGGAGGGTGGTGGAACCTTCAACAGCAGGAGGGAAGTTTGGAAGAGGAAAGAAAGGTTTGAGGAAAAGATCAGTTGGTTTTAGCCATGCTGAGTTACAGATGTCCTGCAGGGTAGCTAGTTCAAGATGTCTGCTAGGCAGCTGGATATGTGAGAGAGTGGAGGTTAGAGAGGGATTGGGGCTGGATAAATCGATCTGAGATTTGTCTGCATAGAGATGATAATTGAATCCATGGGAGCTGATATCACCGAGTGAAATAATCTAGAGTGTGAAGAGAAGAGGTCCCAAGACAGAGCTTTGGGGGACACCCCCGGTTAGTAGTCATGGTCTGGATAAAGATCCAGCTGAGGAGTAATGAGACAGGAGCAGGAGAAGAAAAGAACAGTGTCACTAAAACCTAAAGAAGAGAGTATCAAAGAGAAGAGCAGATATAAGAATACACCCTTTATTATTGGAGAGGACTTAGTATCATGACTAGAGGTGATCCCCTCCTACCTCCAGCCCGCTGGGGAGGGGCCAAGGATATCCATAGCAAACAGATGGGAAGGAGAAAAAAAATCTGAGAAGGCAAGGTGGAGAGACATATAGATGCAGCATAGAGGTCCTTTAGCCATTTTACCACACATCAGAACACAGAGAAACATAGGGATCTCAAACAAAGCAAGAATACCCTTGTTAAGAACCCCAGAGGTTTCCTTAGGCCTGAGTCTTTTCACACTAATGATTGAATCTGCCAAGAGGCTCCACAGTTGCCACAAGTCTCATAAATTACTAGCAACAGACAGTACTATAACCAGAGTCCCAAAGCCCATTGGTGTGGGACTCTGTCTTCTTGGTGGAGATCAATGCCTGTACCTTATGAGGGGCGGAGCATAGTTAGTAAGAGCAGTAGAGAAGAGAGCTCCACTCTCTCCTGTCTCTTCTTCAGTCTCTTGATTTTCTTTCAAGCTCTGTAGCCACTTCATGCACTTCTGGTTTCCAGTTTCAAAGGAGAAGATGGATGATGGCAACTCCAGGTTGCAGAAGGAAGACTAAGACTCTGGGCAGAAGCTGACATGAGAGGAGCTGGCAGTCTATCACACACCATCTCCTCAGTTTGCTACATAAGAAACTTTAGGGAATTTCTCTTTTGGGTAAGATTTGGGAATCTCTCTCTTGGTTGAGCTGAGTTATCTTGCTCCCAAAGGGATCTCTCCTTCACTCTGTATTTGTTGGTGTATATTCTCATATGCATATTCTCTCTGGCTTCCATTTTGTGATTGACATGGATAAATGGGTTTATTTACTATATGTCTGTATTCATTGTGGAACTGATATTTGGTGGGAAGGGAGTTAAACTTTGGAAACAAAGCTTGGGGTCCTCCTTTCCCCATTAAGATATAGCAATAAGAAGTTTAGCTTGAACCTGAAAACCACATCTGCTAGACCAATAAAATTTAAGTGGCAGATAGATAAAACTCTAGCCATATGCAAACCCCTCTACCAAAAATGGCAGCACAATTGAATTCAGCTACAGCTAGAACCTTCTCTCACTCCACCCCACCCCACCCCACCCTACCTATGATGCCAACAGCTATTATGCTGATGGAGTATATGGATTTTAACAAAGATTTTCTATTTAACCCAAAGGAATGGAGTTTTAATTGTGAAATGTCAGGCATTTGATGAATGGGGTAAACAACTGGGGTGCGTAAGACTTCCAAAGAGGGAAGAGGTCTGGTAGTAACTTAATATTAGCATCACCAAGTCAAGACCACACAAAGATATTCATAGTCTGGAGAACTTAACCATAGAACTTTTGAACAATCGCCTATATTTCACAGTTTCCCTATATCACTGCTGGTGGGGTGGGGGTGGGATGAGGCAGTAATTTCAGGGTTGAACCTCTAGGGGAGATAAAGCTATTGAGCTTGTGTCCTATCCTTTCTGCCAAGAAATTTCACTCCTTTTTTTTGCTTTTTCTTGGAGGGCAATTGGTGTTAAGTGACTTGCCCAAGGTCACATGGCTAGTTTTTTTGTGTTAAATGTGTTTTGTGCTAAGTGTTAACTGCCGGATTTGAACTCAGGTCCTCCTGGCTACAGGGCCGGTGCTCTATTCACTGCACCACCTAGCGGCCCCAAGAAATTTCACTCCTGTAAAACCTGGTGCTTATTTCTCCCCATAGTTATGCCAAGAGTATGGTGTACCCTCACCCCTAGCCTTCCACACAGATTGGTGCCCTTTGCACATGTCCATGACCCTGAAAGTGGCTGAGTTAGAAAGAGAGCTGGAGGGCTCTGCCTGGGACCATGCTGACTTGGGGGACTTGAACAACCACAATAAAGATACCAAAGTTTTGGGAAATCAGACTGAATCAGATAAACTGTCACCTCCCTACTACTCTCTATGTTTTGACCTGACTTTGTAGTCACTTTTCAACCCTGAACTCTTGCCTAACTGCTGGTTTTCCTGCTCATCTCAACTCTTGAATTCTATCACTTCACAGATACACTTGGGTACCAAAAACGACTGTTCTTTTCAGCTTACCTTGTATCACCTCCCAACTTAGGTCTTGATTGTGTGGCCCCAAGAAAAGACTACCCTTCTTCCTACCTGGGGATCTGTCTACTCACCGGACAAGACACAACATCCTAAGTTGAGGGGAAATTGTTCTTGTCCTTTAAATTCTCAGAAAATTATGAAGTTCTCATAGGTTAATGTTTGCCTACCTGGGGGCAAGTGTGATCTGGGAATGGGCAAGAGCTGACTCTGAATGGTAGCAATTTACTGATGAGCATTGACCTCAGGGTAGTCTGGGTAGGCTCATGCCTGCATATGCAGTTCTATGATTCCCATTCTGTCCAACAGTAGGGAGAATTCTTGGGGGAAGATACAGGAACCTCAGAGAATCCTATATATTCACCACTATTCTCCATCTGCTCACCTCTTTGTAGTTGTTTCATTCTTTTGTGTGTTGTATCATCCTATATCTACTGGACTTGATTCACTTTCTCTTTTTGGCCAAGCATGTGATCCCCATGGTGAGCTCCCTTCCCCTGACAAAGCTCTTTTATAGAGTCTATCATGATTGCTCAAAGCCTAGGGCAAAAAATCTTTCCATTGCATTCCATTCCATTAACAAACATCCAAGTCCCCCAAGGTCAGTCAGGGTCTGGTTCCCCTCTTTAAAATGAAGGAGTCAGACTGTCCAGTATCCTCTGCTCCCGGACTTGTTACCTGCCCTGGGTAGTAGCGTGGAGTGGTAAATTATTAAATAATAACAAAAGACGCCCAGAATCCCACTGAGAGAGGACCTCAGCTAGAAATTACCTCCCCTCTTAATTAAAAATTAAAATGCGATGGGTAGGGGAACCCCTAGCAAAGTAAACCTTTCTCCAAAGAAGCCTGAGCTATAGTTATGGGGAGAACTCAAGAAAGGTTAGGACCAATTTGCATTTTACTCTTCAGTAGTTTCAGCACTTAAAGGTGCAATTAGAAGGCCAGACTGGAATTATGGAACCATCAGTGGACAAAGAGCTGAATACTAACACCCTCTAGTCTGGGCTTGCCTCCTTTGCGCCTGTGATTTATCTCTGATAAAACATTGTTACACATTCACTGCCACCTCCATGATATCACACCACTTTAATGCACATTTTCCCACATGTCCAATTCCACAGCCCTCGAAAAGATATTTAAGTGATGGGTGGAGAGCTCATTATCAACAGGCATTGATTGCCAGAGATCACAGTGAAAAGAGTCTTCGTTTATTGCAACCAAATGGTGAAATCCCCACTGAACAAGTGCCCCACAGAGTACCCCCAATATTCCCCTGATCTTCTGGGTCCCTTCAGGTCAGCTTCCCCTTTCCCACTCCAGACTTGCATTGTCAGTAGCAGCTAATCTCTGATGAAGTGTTACCCTTCTCATTTTAGCCCTGGATCAGAAATCCACCCTAAATCACTATTCAGAAAGTCTACAGTTATTTCTGTTCTTTAATCCTGGTGAAATTCCTAAAACACAGGTCTGACTATGTCACTCCCCAGCTCAAAAAACTTCAGTGGCTCCCTTTTGCCTCTAGAATCACATACAAACTTCTCTTCTTGGTATTTAGAGCCCTTCATAATCTGGCTCCAGACTGTTGTTTCATCCCCAAACCTATGGTTCAGTCAGATTGGCTTACTTGCTGTTCCTCATACAAAACATCCCGGTCTCCTGTCTCTGTGCCTTTGCATGGCTGTCTCTCATGCCTAGAATATACTCCTTTTTCTTCATCTCTGCCTCTTACAGGTTCAAGTGCTGAGTACTGCAAGAGCTATTTTGATTTCTTTCCAGCTCTCAATTCCCTCCTCCCTCCCAAATTGCCATGCATCTACTTTGTAGCTATTTTGTATTTTCTTGTCTACGTTCCCATTGTTTCCAGAGAGAACTGAAGCTATTCAAGTATCTTCACTGTGTTTTGAACATATTCAGTTGTTTCAAATGTGTCCAACTCTTCATGACCCCATTTGGGGTTTTCTTGGCAAAGGTATTGGAGTGGTTTGCCATTTCCTTCTCCAGCTCATTTTACAGATGAGGAAACTGAGGCAAACAGGGTTTAGTGACTTGCCCAGGGTCACCAACTAGTAAATGTCTGAGGTCATATTGAATTCAGAAAGATGAGTTCCTGACTCCAGGTCCCAAACTCTATCCATTGTGTCACCTAGCTACCGTGTTTCCCTGATAATAAGACCTATCCCAAAAATAAGCCCTCCCCTTACTGTGTAAGATTCCTCTAAAATAAGCCCTCCCCCGAAAATAAGCCCTATTGAGATTGCTACTGTGGTGAAGGTGATCCCTTGCACTACACACTACATTAGGGTACCCTCTGTATGCACCGTCCCCCCCCCCCCCGCCCGTGAAACACATGCCGCGCTCCGAGCTGCATCCAATCAGAGCTGCAGCAGTGAGCACGTCATCCTGTTCTTCCCCAGTGAGCCATTGAGAACAGTGCCACGGAGGAGAGCCGAGGCAGGACAACATAAGCCCTCCCCTGAAAATAAGCCCTCTGGTGTTTTGCTTTCCAAAAAAAAAACAATAAGACAGTGTCTTATTATCAGGGAAACATGGTATTTGTCTTGAACATAGGTGCTTAATAAGAGCTTCTTGAATTACTGAATTAATCACTTGGAACTAGATCCTTAATCCTAAGGAAGGAATCTTTTTTCAGACAACTCTTTACTTTCTAAATTTATCCCCTGCTCCTCCCTCCAAAGTGGGTGACACATTCCTGCCATATCTGAATTCTCATTCCTCAACCATTTTTCCTACCTTGGTCTTACCTATTCTTCAAGGACCAAGTTGTATTATCTCCTTGGGGGAGCCATTTCTGCTAATTAATTCCAAGCCTGCGATCCCTCCCTTTCCCCCATTTCTAGAGCTCTCCTTGTTTCTATTTCTTATTTAACACCAGTGATGATGATGCTTATGTTTATATAGCACTTTAAGATTTGCCAAAACACCTTATAATAAATATATATGTATGTTATATGTGTACACACGGATGTGTGTGTGAGACATACACACACACACACACACAGAAGCAGCCACTTTTATCAGGTCATGGGCATATACAAAGGGCACCAATCTCTGGAGGGAAAGCACCATATTTTCAGCACAGATAAAGGGAGCACTATGCACCAGGTGTTGTAGGAGTGGAATTCCTCGGCAGAGGGGAGAGGTCACAAGCTCTGCAGCATTATCTCCCTTAGAGGTCCAGCTCTGAAATTACTCCCCATCAGCAGTAGTATAGGGAAACTGTGCAGTACAGGAGCTGTTAAAAAATTCTATGTCTAAGTTTTCCAGACTGTATTTATCTTTATGTGGCCTATACTTGGTGATAATAGTATTAAGTTCCTACCAGACTTAATAATTTACACACACACACACACACAATAAATAGATAGATAGATATGTATGTGTGTGTATTTATATAGGTATACATATATGTGTTATATTATTGTTATTAAGTCGTAACAAAAGATGTCTAGAACCCCACTGAAAGAAGACCTCAAATAGAAATTTCCTTCCCTCTTGTTCAAAAATTAATATGGTGTGGGGGAAATCAGACCTAGCAAAGCTAACATTTCTCTAAAGAGGCCTGAGTCACAGTTACATGGGGTAAATTCAAAAAATGTTAGAACCAATTTGCATCTTACTCTTCAGTAGTTTCATCACGTAAAGGCGCAATTAGGAGGCCAGGCCAGAGTTATGGAACCACCAATGTAATATATATATGTGTGCACACACACATATAGTAACTACATATATGTGTGTATCTATATCTCTCTATATAAAATCATATATACAACTAGGTCACATAGTGGATAGAACACTAGACTTAGAGTCAGGAAAAGCTGAGTTCAAATCTAGCCCCAGACACATACTACTAGCTCTATGACTCTTGGCCAGTCACTTAACCTGTGCCTGCCTCAGTTTCCTCATCTGTACAATGTGGATAGCACCTATCTCCCAGAGTTATTTGTGGGAATCAAATGAGAAAATACTTGTAAAGCACTTTGCAAACCTTAGTGTAAAATATATATTCCCTCAGAGAGAGGGATTACTAGGCTAGAATTACATCTATCTTCTCCCTTAAATATTGTTAGTCTAGGGTACATGCTTCTCAGGTTCAATCTAACTTCTTATCACTGTTTCATTACTGCGGAAAGCAGGACCCCAAGTTTTATATCTAAGGCTTGACTCCTCTCCCACAAAATACCACTTTTATAATGAATACACGTAGTATTTAAGTCATGAAAACCCAGTTATCCAATTTGTTAGTCAAACAGAAAGCATACACATATATGTGTGTATATGTATGTATGTATGCTCTGTCTGTCTGTCTGTTTCTCTCTCTCATAATAGATACCAGACAATAGAGAGTGAAGGAGCTCTCCCATCAGGCTCGAGGTAACTCAGCTCAACCAAAAAAGAGACTTCTAGCTCTCACCCAAGGTGAAGTTCCCTGAAGTCTCTAGAGTAGCAAGCTGGGGATATGGCCATGATGGAGACTGCCAGCTCCTCTCATATCTTCCCAGAGTCTTTTCCTGCAGCAACCTCAAGTGGAGTTGGCCTCATCCATCTTCTTTCTCAAAGCTGGAAGCCAGAAGTACATGAAGCAACTTCAGGGTGAGAAGACTCAAAGACTGAAGAGAACCAAAGAGCTTCCTTCTCTTCTACTCTCACCAACTCCACCCTGCCCCTCATCAGACATGGGACATTGATCTTCACCAATGAAGATAGAGTCCTATGCCAATGGGCTTTGGAACTGGGGTTTTACCCCCCCACACACACACACAAACACACACACACAAATAATATAGATACATTGTTTGATCTTCACTACAATTCTGTGAGGCGGGTGCTATTATTATCATCTCCATTTTACAGATGAGGGAACTGACATTCTCAGGGTTAAGTGATAGGGTTACAGAGTTAGCAAGTCTCTGTGGCAGGATTTGACCTCAGGTCTTTCTGACTCAAAGCCCAGTGCCTGAGTCATTAGACCACCTAGCTTCTTGATCACATGGCACTTTCTGCTGTTTATTCCTGGTATGTTTATGGTCCTGTCTTCTCAACTAGACTGTGACTGTGCTTATATACCTGGTACCTAACATAGCACCTCACATATAATAGGCTTAGTTAACACCATTGTTGATGATGGCATTTTCTAGTTCTGCTTCAGAACTGGGGGCAGGGAGGGCCCTTCTTGAGATCTATCATATTATACTATATAGTTAACCTGTTGTTCTTATTTTTAAAAATGCGATGATATTAAGGCCTGCAAATCTTTGCATTCTGGCCAGGCTCCAGGTCTAGGAGAAGCCAGCTCTTCTCCCTTCCCTTTTGAAGATATTTTCAGATACAGTACCAGTGTGATTTGCATACTTAGACCCACCTGCCCTCAGGGGAAGATAGCATATAGAAAGGCAAATGGGAAGGTAGTAGAGTTGACATTATGAACCCCCAGACTCAGTGGAACATGCTGATGAGAACAGGAGGCATATTGCCTGGATGCAAAGAAAGAAGGGAAACAAATGGCTGGAAGTAGGAAAAAAGATTTGTTTGAGCAATATGAGAGAAGAGTCTTTTCTTATAGCACCCTTGGAGTAGGAGGGTAGGGGCAGTATATAAAATTAGAGTTCAATCTAGAGTCAAAAAATCTAGGTTAAAATCCTAGCTGTGTCATTTACTGTATCTGTTACCTTAAATAAATCACTTCATTTCTCTGGGTCCCAGTATGCCCATCTGTTTAAAAAAAAAAACAAACTTGAATTCAGTACCCTCTAAGATTCCTTCTAGCTTCAATCTGTGCCTTGGTGGCTGAAGGCAGTCTGACCTGGAGCTATGTTTTTGAGCAATGACCTTTTTAGACAAGGTTCCAAAGTAATCTCTTCCCAGGCCATACATTAGAGAACTAGTCTTCTATTGAAGGGTGGCATAAATGCAGAAGTGAGAAAAGGAGCAGAGCTATGGGAAGTGGGACTATGGAAGACAGAAAAATGGGGCCTTTGAGGATCAACCACCAGGACTTAGGGCTGAAGGGGGATACTGAAGGCAGAGAATGGAGAGCAGCCAGTGATTCCTGAAGAGGGCTGCTGGGAAAAAGACCTTGTATTCAAGGTGAAGGGACCTTGAAGGTGAGCAATGATATAGAGAAGCATAACCTCGTTTCCTTCCCTTCTGGTGCCCCACTCAAGCTCTCAATACTGAAAAATTTCTTGTGGTTGACATATGACAAGTATTTCCACATTTACTATGTATTCCAAACTGGCAGAATTGTTTCAGATGAAGTGCTATCAAGTCCTACTTACTACAGCATATACTTGTGAAGTTGACTTTTTCAAGTGAAAGACTTTATATTTATCCCTATTAAATTCAACCCAATGTCCTAACTTGTCAAGACCTTTTTGGATCCTTACTCTTATCACCCAGTATGCAATCTATCTCTTCTACCTTGGCATCATGTGTTAATCTGATAAGCATACTACTTACATATTTATCCAAGTCATTGATAAAAATGTTAAATAGAGCAAGGAACACTTCCTTGGAGACCTCTTTCCAAACTGACTTTGAATTATAAAAAACTATGGTTTGGATGTGTTGCTAGGTGGCTCAATGGATACAGTGCTGGGCCTGAAGTCAGGAAGACTCATCTTATTGAGTACAAATCTAGCCTCAGACACTTACTACCTGGACAAGTCACTTAAAATGAACTAAAGAAGGAAATGGCAAACCATTCTTTGCTGAGAAAACTCCAAGTAAGGTCAGGAAGTGTCAGACATGAATGAAAAATGACTCAAAACAACAACAATTTGGGTCCAGCTATTTGACTAATTTTGAATCTAATTGTAACATCTAACCCAGATTTCTCCACTTTTTCCACAGGGCTTTTTCAAACAGTCTTCTAAAATCTACATAAAATATATCAATAGCATTTCCCTGATCTATCAGTCTAGTAACTATCAAAAAGAAAATGAGGTTAGACTAGATCTGTTCTTGATGAAATCATCTTGGATCTTTATGATCAGTTCTTGAGAGGTAGAATAGGATAATTATATAAAGCACTGGACTTAGAGTCAGGACATCTGGGTTCAAATCTTACCTCAAATATTTTCTAGGTGTGTGATTAGAGACTCAGTTTTCTCCTCTGTAAAAGAGGGACAATAATCTACACAATATCTTATATCATTGGTATTATAAGGAAAACCTTTTCCAAACTTTAAAATGTGAGCTGTTGTTTTTGTCTTATTTAAACTTAGTTTCTCCCCATGGTTTAGCACCATACTCTCTTCTCAGGAAGTATTTAATGTTTGTGTTGTCAGAATTGAATTTGAAAAGGAAGGCAATAGAGGAAAGCTGCCCTTCCTTAGAGAGGAAGAAGGTGGCTCAAGGAAACCTGGGGAAAGTACCCTTAAAAGAAACCGAGTTTGAGTCATCAAATGCCTGTTGAACATTTCTATTGGGATGTGCAATAGACATCTCAAGCTTAATATTGACAAACCACAACTCAAATATCTCTCCCTTCCCTCCCTTATCCTACCCTTCTTCCTTATGATCTTGTTTGTGTCAAGGACACCACCATCCTTTCAGTCACCCAGGCTCTCAATACAGAAGCCATTTTTGATTCTTCCCTTTCCTTCATCCCACCCTATCTCCAATAAGTTGTGCCTTTTCAGTTCTCCCACAGCATCTCTCAAATCCATACCTTTTTCTTCTATTGTATAGCCACTATCCTATTTCAGTTCTTCATTGCCTCTTTCAAACTATTACAACGACCTCTTATTGTGTCTCCCTGCATTTGGTTTCTGTTCTCTCTGAACCATTCTCCACATGGCTGCCAAATTGATGTCCTTAAAGCACAATTTGGACCTTAGTGGTTCCTTACTGCTGTAGAATAAAATACAAATTCTTCTGCCAGTTAAAGCATTTCACAATCTGCCCTCAACTTTATTTATAGAATGTTTATATACCATTGCCTATTATACACTCAGTGGCTCAGCCAAATTGGTCTACTGACTGCTTCCGTTTACCCAATAGTCATTCTCCTACTACCATGCCTTTGTACAGGTGGTTACCCACATATACTCCCTCCTTATCTCTACTTCTTTGAGTCTTTAGCTTCCTTCAGGGTTCTGCTCAAAAGCTACCTCCTACAAAAGTCCTTTCTTGATTTCCATTATTAATTACCTCCCCTGAGGGAGGAAAATATGTGTTTGTTTTCTATATTTTATTTTCATTTATCTGTGTTCATGTTGCTGTTTTCCTCCAGTGAAATGTAAGCTTCTCATGGGGACCAAATGTTTTGTTTTTTCTCTGTACCTCCAGCACCTAAAGCAACCTTAGGCACATAGTAGGAACTTAAGAAGCATTTGCTGGGATTGAATTAGATGAGATGGATATAAGGCTAAATATATGATGCCATAGACTGTCAGTTGGTAAAGATCTTAGTACATAGAATGTTAGAACCTTAAAAGTAGCTTAGACTATACAATATAGAAAGTCAAGGCTGAATGGAGCCTTAGAACCTCAACTATAGAATGTCAAAGGTAAAAGAGACCATTAAACGCAAAACACAGAATGTTAGAAATGAAGGAACCTTTGAACATGGAATATAAATATAGCTTTTAGGAGGGACCTTAAAATATAGAACATAGAATGTTAGTTTTGGAAGGGACCTTAGAACATGGAACACAGAATATAAGAGATGGAAAAGACCTTAGAACATAGAACGCATAATACTAGGACTAAAATAGAATTTTAAGATCATCTAGTCAAGATGAGGAAATAGTTTATAGAGTTGAGTCTAGGAAAAGGTAAGTGAGTCATTCAAAGTCACCTAGGTAACTGGTAGCAGAGATGGAACTTGACCTCAAGCCGCCTCAGCTTATTCCACAGAACCAAATGACTCTCCTTTTCTCAGAAGCTAGATTTTGTCAGTTACTTAGGGCCCAAAAAGATGATATTGGCCGTTTAAATGTCATCACACTTTAATTGGATACTTTTGACTCAAGTCTCATGATTTTTTTCTCTCCCTCTCTTTTTTTTCTGATGCAATTTGGCCTGAGATTTCTGTCTTTCCCTCTATTATCCACTCTGATTAACTCAACTGCACCTGTCAGCTTTTATCTGCAGAACCAGAGTGGGAGCTCTCAGAAGAAGTTGTTAAAATGCATGAGTTTTATAACCTTCACTCTTTTCTGGCCAGTGCCATTTTGAGAAGCAGTACCAGGGCTTGAGCCCCACTGTTGTCAGTATTCCCCTCCCTATTTGCGGAGCTTGAACTTCAATGACCTTTACCCTCTTGGGTACCATGATGACCCTAGGTAGCCAAACCCTTCCCCTTTGCGACCTCTTTTCTAGGTGGGAAGTGACCTGTGCTTTCCAACTTTCTGGGCCCCACAAAAATGAGTGAGTTGCACTAGAAATTATCTCTCAGGCTCCTTCCAGTTTCAACATTTTACATTCTATATTCTGTTCTCCCTGTGACATTACATGTTCTATGTTCTAAATTCCCTTTCATTCTATGTTCTAAGGTTCTTTTCAGCTCTGAGATTCTATATGTAAAGTTCCCTGGCATTTTAACTTAATTCTAATGACAGAATTTCAGGCACTGTCACGGCCAGCGTGAAGATATTTGGATGTCAAGTCTTTCCTGAGCCCCATCATCATAACATACAGAGACCACCTATATCTAAGACTTGTGATTATATTGGCTCCATATGGTGGCTCTTTTGGCTACAGGTCCATGTTCTTTCTCTAGGTTAAATCCTCCTTCATACAGAAGTGAGATTTCTGGGAGTCCAGAAGAAAGTATTTAGCTGAAAATTGGAGCTTAGAGTTTACCCAACATCTTATACACTCCACTTCCACTGTAACCAACCTCATTCATACCCATACCTCTTCCTACCTCTGGACTATATTAATAGTCTATTTTTTCTGCCTCAAGTAACCTTACTCTCCAATCTATTCTCTGCACTCTTGCCTGAGTAATCTTCATAACTGCTCATGTCATTCATCCCCTGCTCAAAAACCTTCAATGGGTGAACATTGCCTATTGAACAAAATTTAAATTCCTGATCCTTACATTTAAACCTCTCAACAATCTGGCTCCAAACTACTTTTTCATTTCTCTATCCTTACTTATCCCATACTACTCCCTGTCATGCGCTGTCCATTTCAGCCAAATTGAATTACTCTCTATCTTCCACTTTTGCCCTCTCCAATCTCTGTGTTTTTGTTCACACTATTTCCCATGCTTGGAGTGGACATCCCCACCCCACACCAATCCCATCTAAAGACATCCCTCTCTTCCTTCAAGCTCAAAAGATCTCTCCTTCATGATTCTTTTTTTTTTTTACCTCACCTCCCTCCTCCAAGGTGAAACTGATATCTCCCTCAGCTTTTTCATAGCATTTTCATAGGATGTGCCTTCATCATATCCTAACTTATATCACAGATATTTGTATGCACAATGATTCACACCTCTCTCCAAGAGAGGAATTCATACCCCTCTCCTCAGGGTAAGGACTTCATCTTATTTTAAAAATTGTTATGAATTTTTATTGATACTTTTTTAAACCATCATCTTTATTTCCAAGTTTTCCATTCCCCCCACTCCATGGAGCATCAGTCCTTTGTAACAAAGAATAAAAAGGAAAGGTAGAAACAGTATTTTAGTAAAATTAATGAATACATCGTTCCCTACCTCTCCAACAAAAGAAAGGGAAGTACATTTTCTTCTTTCTTTTCTAGGGCTGAGCTTGGTCATTACAATTATAGAGCTTTCAGTTTCTTTTATTTTTCTCTTTCCATTTACATTGTTGTAGCCAATTTGTTTTTCCTGTTCTGCTCACTTTACTCTTCATCGGTTCACATAAGTCTTCCCATGCTTCTTTGAATTTTTCATAGCCATGGTTTCTAATAGAATGGTAATATTCTATAGCATTCATTCACCATAATTTTGAGGACTTTGTCTTTTAAAATTTTTCCTTATCAACATATTTATGTTTTTTACATCACAATCATTTCTCTGCTCACCCTTCTGTTGTAACAAAGATAAATAGTCAAGAAAAACTAACTAATAGAACAACTCTGTCCATATTGGTCATATTCAGCATCTTTAGTCATTTGAGTTCAATATAGGTGATTATATTTATTCTAAATTCTATTGTTTTTTTGCACTTTAAAAAAGACATTATTGTAGTCATTATGTATACTGTTTTTCTGATTCTCCTTATTTCGCTTTGCTTTAGTTCATACAAATCTTTCAGTATTTCTCTGAATTCATTATGTTTGTAATTTTTTCTTTATGATGACATTATATTCAGTTACAATTTAACCAATATGTTCTACTACTCCCAAATTAGTCGGGTACACACTTTATTTCTATTTTTTTGCCCTGACAAAATTTTTACTGTGAATATTTTAGCACATATAGTATCTTTCTTTTTGTTTCTGACTTGCCTAGAGTATATGCCTCTTAATGAGATTACTTGGTTTAATGGTATGAGTAATTCAGTAACTTTTCTCACATAATTCTAAATTATTTTCTGGAATGGCTGAACCAACCCCACAGATCCTTGACTAGAATATTATCATGGTTGGCTAAAGACATCCCCTTCAACCTTGATTATTTCCATCTTTTATGATCTTTGCAAAGATTGTCTTTCCTATCTTTTGGTTCCCAGAATCTGTCAGGAAACACTGCACATAGTAGGCACTTTAAAAAGTCTATCCAATTGATTTGAGGTGTTAAGATCTGGCTCCCATCCTCAAAGATAGTTAAGACTCATACATATGAAGACATCATCCATAATACCAAGTAGGCAATTTATACCCACTGACTGATACCATTAGTAAGGGCTATAGGAGATCAGATCAAATGAGTTAAGGTATATAAAGTGTTTTACAAACCATAAAGTGTTATATTCAATTATTCAAATCAATGATAATTTTATTAAGTATCTACTAAGTATAAACCACCATACTGGGCCCTGCGGTTGCAAAGATGAAAAATTACCGGGTGCTTGCCCTGAAGGAGCTGACATTCTATTGGAGGAAAAATATATCCTATAAATAAATAAATAAAGTTAAATGTAGGATGGGTCCCTGTAATGGGAATGCAAATTTGGAAGATCTTCCCTGCCCCTAGGCTAAAATGCACCTGAAGCCTGGGGAGGGAGGCTTGTTTTTCAGTAGATACTTCTTGATTGGCCAGTGAGTCAATAAGGTTGTTACATTCTCTGAGCCAGAAGAAGGCTATATAAGCCCTGATGTGTAGCTTTGTTTTGGGACTCACTTTGAGAAGTGTTCTGTGATTTGATCTGAATTCTGGGAAGCCGTTGTTGAGAATCCCCCGGCTTTGAAAAACCCAGATGTGGAAACCCAGATGTTGACTGGGTATGGATGTAATGGCTGGACAGTTTGGAAATCTGTCTACTTGATCTGTTTCTGTCTTGATAATTCTGCCTGTATACTTTGAAGTTCGGGGTGCTGACCATTTCCCCTGAACAAGGTAAACGATATATGTCTGACTGATTAAAGTAAGCTTGTTAACCCATTTTGAGTTGCTTTCCTTTAACAAAGCAGATCCAAGAACCTGTATGGGCAGTAAACCCTGAGGACGTGCTTGGGGTGCTTGCCGCTACAGTCCCACAAAACTTCAAAACCCCTCATTACCTCAGACTCAATATGGTACATTCATGGGGTAGCATAGCTATAAATATGGCTCAAGCTCCCACCAGTGCATTCATCAGATCATAGATTTAGAGGAAGAAAGGATTTTAGGTCCAAATCCTTTCCTTTTACACTTGACAAACCTGAGGTCTAAAGAAGTCATTATTTATTAACCCTCTTCTTCCCAATTACTATTTTAAACCTTTTCCTCTATTAAACCACCAACTCTACTCATCCCATACTTAAACGTAAAATAATTTAGTGTTCTCCTTTACTAAGATTATTAGGCCATTTGGGATGAAATTCTTCAAACACCCTCCTCTACAGTTCAAAACTTCTCAGCATAACCACTTTTTTCTTCTTCCAATCACAGAGGAAAAGGTATTTCTGTCCCTTAACAAAGCTAGTACCTCATAGTCTCCTCTACTACCTTGTTCAAGCATTCATTCCTTCCCTCTTATGTATCTTCAGTCTCTTTGTCTACACTGTTTTCTTCCCATCCATCTATCAATAGATTTCTTTAAGTTTCCCAGATGCTAAACACATCCTTCTTTTGATCTCTCTACCTCCGCCAGCTACCATTCCTATTTTTTTCCCCTTTTCATTGCCAACATTCTGACAGAAAAAAAAAGTTTTCTAAGCTTGTCTTTCCTTCACACTCTATGCACCAGTAAAGGAACTTTGTAAAACATTCCAACACCCATCTCTGTGCCCTCTTACTGGCAGTCCCTCAAACCTGGAATGAATGCACTCCCTCTTCACCCTCAACCCTTAGAGTCCCTAGTTCTCTTCAACAAGCATTTCTAGCACCACATAGGCTTATCTTAACCATCCCCTCTTCCATTATCTAGAGGCCTCCTGGAATTATTTTGTATTCACTTTGTATTGTCTTATATGTAAATATGTTGTTTGTCTCCATAGAATATAAATTCTTTGAGGGTAGAGACTTTTTCATTTTTGTGTCTCTGGTGCTTAACAAATGCTCACTGATTGATCCTATGACCATTTGTCTAAGGTTGGAGACTTAACCTGGGGTCTGTAACTCATATTTTTGATAACTTTATTTCAGTATGACTGACTTCCTTTGCGATCATATATATTTTATTTTATGCATTTAAAAACATTTTTTTCTGAGAAAGGATACCTAGGCTTTATGAGACTGCCAAATAGACCCAGGATACAAAAAAAGTCTAAGAACCCTTGGTGTAAGGCCACACAGGTGAGGTGTCAGAGTCAGGAAATCAAGTCTTCTAATTACAAATGTATTATTCTTTCTACTTCCACCACACTGTCTCATTCACATTCTCTACCAACAAGCCAGGAAGGAATCAAATAACATGGGAAAGTGGAAGGGAATACACACTTATTAAGTGCCTACTGTGTGCCAGGCACTATGCTAAGTATTTTACAAATATTTTCTTATTTGATGATTGCAGACTAGCAAAGTAAATAATAAGGAAAAACAAACACATACTCGAAGGATTTCCTCCCTTCCCCTCCCCCTGCCATAAGGGTACAGCTTCCCACAGATTTCCAAGCCGGTAGAAAAGGAAATGCTTCCTGGACAAACGACTCTCTTAGGGTTGCATCTCAGCTGGAGTGCTTCCTAGGAACAAGACTCCCCAACTCCATTTTCTCTGGTTGGACCCCATGCATTGAATGCTTCCCCTCCTCATCTCTGCCCCCTGGTTTCCCTGTATTGCTTTGAGTTCTGACTAAAATCCTACCTTCTACAGGAAGCTTTTCCCCAATCCCTCTTAAGTCTAGTGCCTTCCCTCTACTGATTATTTCCTATTTATCCTGTATATAGCTTGTTTGTATGTATTTGTTTGCTTTTTGTGTCCCCTCCTCCCCCTTAGAATTGAGTTCCTTGAGTAGAGACTTTTGGCTTTCTTTGTATCTCTAGCTTAGCACAGTACTCAGCACATAGTAGGCACTTAATAAATGTTTATTGACTGACTGGCTCTGATTCCCAAGAATTGGTTGTGCATCCATCCACTCTGCCTGTAAGGGCATATAGTTCTCCACTAAGCTGTTTCTGTCACCTGCTAGAGCTAGCTGTCTGTGGTTGCTGGGACCTCTCTCAGTAATAGTCAATAGCCAGTAAATGTTTATTAAAAGTCCAGGCACTGTGCTAAGTGCTGGGGATACAAATATGAAAAAAGAAAGTTTCTGCCCTCAAGTTGCTTACAACCTAATGGGGGAAAACAAGATATAAATAGAAGCTCAAAGTCAGGAGGAGGGATGCATAGCAGGAAAGTCAAAGAGGTCCAAGAGTAGTGCTAAGTGAGAAATAAGATATCTGAGTTAAGTTCCTTCTTTAAATGGAGGTTTTGACATTCATGGTTCTACCCTCCAAACAAAGAGCCAGAACATAGTAAAGAGATGGAGTATCAAGGCTGATGGGATCTCAAAGGAGTATGAGATTTTCTGCTGAACTGCTATTACCCTCTGCTGTGAAGGCTTCTTTTGTCCAAAAGAAGTGTTATTGTTCTTTTTTGTGACTGCCCCCATACAACATGGAGTGGGGGGGGGGGGGAGAAAGAGGAATGACTGAACAAGTTATGGAATATGAATGTAATAGAATACTCTTGTTCTGTAAGAAATGATAAAGGGGACAGTTTCAGAAAAGCCTGGAAAGTCTTGAATGAACTGAAGTCAGGAGAACCATTTATACAATAACAACACCATTAAGCCAAACAGTTTGGAAATACTTAGGACCTCTGATCAACACAATGATCAACCACAATTCCAGAGGACTCTGTGATGAAACATGCTGCCCACATCCTGATAGAGAGCTCATGTATTCAGAGTACAGACTGACATATTGCTTTTAGACATGGCCAATCTGGACATTTGTTTTGTTTGGCTATACAAGTTTGGTTTTGTTGCTTTCTCAGTGGAGGTGGGAGGAAGGGAAGGAAGGTTTTTGTCTGAAAAATAAAATAAAATTTAAGGGAAAAAATGGCAAAACCCTCACCCCAACATGGGGGAAGAGGCAGGGCTAGTTGATAGACTTTTATTTATTTTATTGAAAAAAAAAAAGAGCACCAAGAAAACATTTTTAGAGTGCCCAGAAGAGAACAAAAAGAATCAAAAGGGGACACAAAAATAAGGTAATTTTGTTGTCATTATTTTATTTAATGATAATAGCTAGATGAGGCAAAACAAGATAGGGAAATTAATAACTATTAATGATAGTTAACAGTCGTTTAATGTTTGCAAAGTGCTTTACTCACTATTTAATTGCTAAATACTTTACTATTTCTTCTCATTTAATCCTCACAATAACTCAGTATGATAGGTGCCATTAAAATCCTCATTTTACAGATGAGGAAACTGGGGTTGAGAAAGGTTAAGTGACTTGCCCAAGGTCACATAGCTGAGAAGTATCTGAATCCAGATTTGACTTCAAATCTTTCTGACTTTAATTCCAATATTCTATTCAAATTTAATGTATACTTTAAAAACCAAACTATATGTAATGAGTTCACAGTTTCATATATAATCCTCTTTTTTGTTCTTCTTTGTGTGTTTAAATATTCATATTTTTTGATAATTGTTAACTTCATAATTTTAGAAAAGAAAATGAGAAAAACCCCAAATGATTTAGGAATATTTAAGAGGGGAGAGGGAATTTTCAGCTAAGAGGAGCAGGAAAGGCCTTCCATAGTGGGGAGCATCTGAGTTGGGTCTGGGAGAGAGGGTTTTCAGCAGTCAGATGTGAGGAGGGAGCTAGCCATAGGTAATGGCCTGTAGGAAACACACCAAGGTGGGAGACAGAAGGTCAAATGTGGGGAACAGTTAGTAATACAGCTTGATTGGAGCACAAATGGGAGTAATGTGAACTAGGATTGAAAAGGGAGGTGAGAACTAGACTCTGGAGAGCCTTAAATGCCAGACTAAAGAATTTGTATTTTATCCTATAGGCAAGTAGGGAGCCAACATTATTATTGTCACCAATATTTTTTTTCTGCACTGGCAGCAAATTGCTGCATAGCATCAAGACATGAAATAGAACATTCTCTGAAGAATCAGAAGAGAGCAATGCAGAAAGGGCAAGGGACATAAGCAGGTGTGAGCAGGCCTAACCAAAGAGGAACTTCAAAGATCAGGAATGAAAAATGTCATCAAGGAAATGTACAGTAAAAGAGAAGGTGGGCTGGTCACAGTGAAGGATAATACTAATTAATAATAATAATAGCTAGCATTTATATAGCATTGTAAAATTTGCAAAGCACTTTACAAATATATATCATTTTATCCTCACCACAACCCTAGGAGGTGTTATTATTATCCCCATTTTACAGTTGAGGAAACTGAGGCAGACACAGGGTAAGTGACTTACTCAGAGTCACACAGCTGGCCCTGAGTATCTGAAGCAAGAACTGAATTAGGTCTTCCTAATTCCACTACTGTATCTACTATCCCACCCAACTACCAGGATAATGGGTGACCATCCAGAGGGCTCTACTGTCACTCTTTCAATGTCAGACCAAATCAAGGAAGGCCTCATGGGGTAGATTCCTTTGTGATAAACTTATGGGAAGATATGGACAGGTACTATGCAGGATGGACTATCAAAGATGGTGTGTAGTTTGCATCATTGGTGAGAATTTCCAAATCAGTGAACTCACAGTGCATCTGAGCTTCTTTCCTATGAGCTATGGGAGGGTGGGGGGTGGAAGGAGTGGTTTCAGGGAAGAATTCCTGGAAGAGATGGGAGCTGTTTTTTAAAGGTAGTATAGGGTGTGGACTAGTAAAGTACAGATGGGGAAATGGCATGAACAAAAGCTGGAACCAGGAACATTCAGTATTGTTAGGGGACAGGAATAATAAATTCCGTTTGGCTGAAGCTTAGGATCCATGTCAAAGTAGTGAGAAATGAGACTGAGGTACCTTGAATGTCAAGGTAAGGAGTTTGAATTTGGTCCTACAGGTAGTGGGAGGTCACTGGAAGTATTTGAACAAGGAAGGAACAATATGAGAAGAGCGCAATGAGAAAATGAATCTGGTAGCTGTGCAGGATGGGTATGGTAGGCACAGTATCTATTGGTTCATAGATTAAGTGAACACCAGAAGAATCTAAAACCCTTGAAAGACTTTGGCAACAAAACTCCCCTGTGGTGCACCTGAGGAGCCCCTGGAGCTTTCTGATAGCGCTGAACAGAACTAGAATGGACTTAAGCACATAGAGCATAGAATATCAGAGCTGGAAGGGTTCTCAGACCATGGAAGGTTAGATTGGGGAAAGGACCTTAGAGATCTTAAACCAGTTCAGCAATGAAACATTTGGGGAACTGAAATATATTGATGGCTATCTCCTATGCTATAATAAATGCTGTGGCAAACTTCCGGAATAACGGATAAAAATCTCAGATGATGGGCCCACATCTGGAAGGAATCTTCTAATCACTGAAATCACAGATCCTGTGGAATATCCTGGTGACAAAAGGGAATTGAGAAAATTTTGGAGCAAAGTAGAGAAAATTAAGTGTATTTTAATACTGAATGTTTCCCACAATTTGTAACTTTGACATATCTAGAATGAATATTTTAGAGGTGAAAATGTCCCTAGTAATCGAAATTTTCTCACAGAGGCCCTTCCCTTCTAGGAGAGAACACAGAGCACTAGGGTTCCCACAACACATTTTGAGCATTGCTGCTGTGGTCCACCATACCATCAACTTTACAGATGGGGAAACCGAGGCCTGTAAAATGATAGGGCTTGTCTACCGCAACAGCCAATTTATGGCAGAGTTCCTGGCTCCCACCCCGGGCGCTTTCTTCTGCGGCACTCTGCTAGCAGCTCCTTTGGGTAAGAGCCATTTTACCGCAGCCCCAGCTGCCCCACAGCTGTAAGGGGATAAGGGAGCGGAGGGGAGAGGAGTCCCGGGCTTTCTCTGACTGCTGCCTTTAGCTCTGGGATTAATTTATTTACTCTGACTCCAGAGATCTGCAGTGGGAAGGACCCAACCGTCTGTCAAGGCGCAGCGCTTACCTCACCCCACCCTTCTTCCCACCCCCAGGCAAAATATATTTCCCTGCGGCTATCCTAGTGCTGAACAGTCGCTAATTTTGTATTCCAATTATAATTTGTTCCCTTTTCCTCCTTTTAATAAAAACGAAAGCATCCGGAAACATCCGGGCGTGGGCCCGGGAAGAGAAAGGATTGCCATAATTAAAAAGTGCCTTCAATCAGGCTCTTCTAATGGATTGTCAGCTCAACCTGGCGTTCCTCCACCTTCCCCAGCTTGGGCAGCCCCCCCCCCCCCCAACCCTTCCCCCAATGCCCACCTCCAAAGGCAGCATTTACATTCCTTAATAACCCCTCATTAATATTCATGAGGTGGGGCGGGTAATAATGGCTGAGCGAACTGCACTAATTCAATTTCCCCCGCCTCAGTGTGTTTAGTTAATCACCAGGGGACCTGGGCTACTCAGTACAATTATTTATTCGGAATTAGACCTTGAGGCATCTGGATTGAAAAAGGGAACCAGGAATACAATTAAAATGGGACTCTCTTTGCCCTGTGGCTTGTTCCTCACACACTTTGCGGACCAGCTCCCTGTTCTCCTGTGTTCCTGTCCCTTGTCTTTTTTTCCCTGACTGCCTATCTACCTGTTTGTCTTTTTTCTGTCTCTCTATCTGTCTGTCTCACCGTGTGCTTGTCTCCCTCTCTCCCTATCTGCCTGCCTGTCTGCCCTTGCCTCCCAGGAGGGCTCTATTGAAAAGCTGAGAGTTTTTATGAAGCTTGGGTGGAACTGACTGGAATCAATTCCCGGTAAAGAACTGAGTCTGGGTTCCCTGGCTTCAGTGAACTGAATCTTTTCCTAGAAATCTTTAGCTCGGGTCCTGTCCTAGTTCCTGAAGCAGGAAAGGATGTCAATCACCAGGGTTGGGGCCAATGTGGTGCTGGGTCCTGGGCAAATGCACAAAAGGTAAACCAGTTTTATGCATTCATACATTCATTAATCTCTTTCTTCATTCGTTCCTTTACTCTTTTTCCAAATGCAGCTAGGTGGGGTAGTGGATAGAGTTCTGGGCCTGGAGTCAGGAAGATTCCTCTTCCTGAGTTCAAATCTAGTCTCTGACACTAGCTATGTGATCCTGGGCAAGTCATTTAACCCTGTTTGCCTCAGTTCCTCATCTGTAAAATGAGATGAGGGAAAGGAAATGTCAAACCACTCTATTATCTCTGCCAAGAAAACCCCAAATAGGGTCATGGAAACAATTGGAAAAATGGCTAACCAACATTTTTTTCCTTCTTTCCTTCCTTCCTTCCTTCCTTCCTTCCTTCCTTCCTTCCTTCCTTCCTTCCTTCCTTCCTTCCTTCCTTCCTTCCTTCCTTCCTTCTTTCCTTCCTTCCTCCTTCCTTTCTTCATGCTTCCTTCTTTCCTCCTTCCTTCCTTCCTTCTTCAAGGGTTAGAAATGAATCAGAATTGAATTCTGCACTCAATAAACAAAAGATCTAGTGGGAGATGGACAACACACACACATACACAGAGTACATATTCACAACAAAAAGCAGGACAAATTGCTATGAAGGTTCCAAGAGAGGGAAGATAAGATCTGGGTAGGGGCTCAAGGAAGGCTTCATGGAGGAAGTGGTATCTGAGTCTGGCCCTGAAGAATGAGCAGTATTCTACTTCCTCCTGGCTAGGCAAAGGCCTGTCTCCTTTACCTGCTCCTCATCCTCAGCTGAATCCAGGATTTTCATTTAGGCACAGGCAGTAGAGAGCAGAGGGGGGAGGAATACAGGGAGGACAACTGTTTGCTGTTATCCTGTATTCCATTCTTGCAAAGCTGCATTCATAATTGATTTATCTGATGGTTACAGTGTAGTAAATGTAGAGTGAGAGTGGGTGGAAAGGTTGATTCTCCTGGGATTCCCACTGTTTCCTCCCTGACTGGTAGGGATACTTTTGCCCATGTGTTTGTCCATTTCATGGCTCACACCTGATGTTCCATCCAGACCATTTTGTGTGTTTGCAAACCTCACCTCCTTCCCCCTGCTCTTCTTTCTACTCCCTGTCCCAGGTGCTTGCTCTTTCCCCAGCTCTCCAATCATCCTCATTAACAGCACTGTGTTCCTAAACAACAGTTTGCATCTTTCTAATGCACTTATACGATATTACTCTTTTGGTGTCTTATTCCCTCATTAGACTATGAGCTCCATGAGGGCAGGGACCATATCTTTCTCATTCACTCATTCATTTACTAAGCAGATGCTATGGTTTGCAGAACACTGTGCTTGGGTATTGTGGGGAGGGATACCAAGTCTAGTCAAGATATGTTTCTTTTCTGCTCTCCTGGAAACTTTACTGTTATGTAAACTATATCTCCTGGCATAGTGCTCTACAGAGAATAGGTACTTAATACATGTTTGTTGTATTATGCTCTGATTTACAGTACCCTAGGGAAGGCCCTGGGCCCTAACCCATCGTAGGGATGGATTGTTCTAATCCTCACATAGAAAGATTTGTTCATGAGATCTGTCAACTAATGGTTTAGTCCATCATCATAAAATTTATGTAGGTATCATATCAGTCTGAATATTGGCTGTATTTTTTTCATTCAAAAATCTAGCTTGTATAAAACCTGAGTGTGGCCTATAATCATATATATATATATACAAACACACATATATAGTATGTATATATATGTATGTCTGTATATATACATATCTCTACATATAAATTTCCCCCTTTCAAAGAGATTTTATTTTAAGGGTGTGTTTTAATTAGTATAGTGTATGGATTAGTGCTTCACTTACAGCTTTCAGTTAAAATTATATATGTCTACATCATGTATATACACATAGACACATTCACCTTCAACCATGTGATCAGAAATATGTATTAGTTACATACTATGTGCTCATCCCCATATTATCATACTCTTATTTATTCTATTCAACAACTAATTATTAAGTATTAGTTTTAGTACTTACTACCAGTTCAACTTGGACAAATCTAGCATATTGCAAGCTGCTTGAGGACAGGGACTATTTTTATTTTTATCTTTGTATGCTCAGCACATGGCATGTACTTGGTGCTTAATAAAAACAAATTTGTTGAATTGAAGTTCGTTATCTAATCTCTCGGAACCTCACTTCCCTCATCTGTAAAATAAGATTGGATTAAATGATCTCTGAGATTTCTTCTAGCTCCAATGTTCTGTAGTCTGTGGTCTCTCCTAGCTTTTATAGTCCATTTAATTTGATTTGACAATACTGAGTTAAGTAGGATTTCGATGGATGGAAAGGAGGAAAGGAGAGGGGAGATAGGAGGGACTCTAAAGCAAGGGGAAAACTAAGAGTAAAAAAGTATGTAGTAAGAGGAATAATAATAACTATTATTATTACTATAACAAGAAGGAGGAGGAGGAACATAGTGCTTTAGTGTTTGCAAAGCTCTTTATATACATAATTTCATTTGATTCTTACAACAATCCTGTGAAGCAGGTACCATTATTATCTTCATTATATAGACAAGGATACTGAGGGTGAGAGGGACAAAATTATTTGCCCAGGGTTCACAGCTAATAAATATTTAAAGCATGATGTGAACCCAGGTTTTTCTGAATGTAAATCCAGTGCTCTATCTACCATGCCAGGCTGCTTTCCCAGGAATTTGCCCTGCTTTTCTTTTCAAGGCTAGGATCTATTGGAGGGTCAAGGCATAAGCCTCTCTCCTCCCCCTCCAACTCTATCCAAGACCAAGCTGTATCTCAACTCAGCCCTTTCTGGCTCCACCAAGCCCATGTCAGAGGCCGTGACAAACAGCTTAGCTGATGGCTTATAATGTCGGAGATGATGGAAATGGGGATGTGACAGTTGAAAGAATGGGTTGGGGATGCTTGTCATAACTTTATTTGTGGGAGGTGAGTTCTTGTCAGCAAGTGATGGATCATCCAAGGCCAGGGCACAATGCAAGTCCCAGCACACTCTCTCTCTCTCTCTCTCTCTCTCTCTCTCTCTCCCCCTCTCTCCCCCCCCCTCCCCCTCTCTCTCTCTCTCTCTCTCTCTCTCTCTCTCTCTCCCTCTCCCTCTTCCTCTCCCTCTCTCTGTCTCTCCCTCAAGTCTGACAGTTTTTATGATATACTCTCTCCTCTCTCCCTCTCTCCCTTTCTCTCTCTCCTTTTCTCCCCCTCTCTCAGACTCTCTGTCTGTCACACACCCCCCCACACACACACACCCTCCCTTCTCTCTTTTCTCTGAGAGCCAAATGACTTTGGGGATGACAAATGAGTTTCTCAGCAAGAGCAGGGGAAGGGAAATTTGAAGGTAAAGAGGCTGTGTGGCCAGCACCTCAATGTAGTTTCTGTTTATCCTGCTGACAACAAGCATCTGCCCAGCCTGCTCCTCTGGAACATGTGTAGTGCCAGAGCAGTCCATTCTTGGTTTGGTTTTGTGCCTGAGGCTCTGGTGGGGAGGGGGGCACTGATCTTCATCTGCTCCATGTCCTTGACTTGTCCAGTAAGGGAGAGCTGTTGGGCCTCATGAGGGGAAGGAACAAGGATGGAGAGTTAAGATGAAATAGCCAATTGGACACCTTCTTGTGGAAGTGGGTCCAGGCAGGAGTTAGGGGGAGTAGAATATTAGACTATGGAATACCAGGACTAGAAAGTACCTTAGAGTATATCATAAAAGCTGTCAGACTTTAGAACATAGAATATGGAATGTCAGAGATGACAAGGGCCTTAAAATACAGAATGTTTAATGGTCAAGCTGTAAGGAACCTTAGAACATGGAATAGGAAGGCTAGGAAAGGAACATTAAAATGCTTAGATCATAGAATGAATGAATAAAAGATGAATGAAAAATCATTTGTGAAGTATTTCTTATGTGCTGGGCATGCTAAGTTCTGGAGAATGAAAACGTAAAAAATAAGACAATTTCTACTCTCAAGGAGCTTATATTCTATTCTAACTGGGAGAGACAACACATATAGGGTGGTGGTTGCCAGGGAAGGTTGAAGTCACAGAGATGGTGAGCAATTTGATGGTTAACTTGCTTTTTATTCTTGAAACAAGAGATGGAAGGGGTGTTACATCTGAGGCATAACAGGTGACTGGGTCACCTAGGTAAAGTGGTCTCCCCAGTTAGCACATAGAATGTCAGAGTTGGAAGAAACCAGTATTTCGCCTAGTCAAACCCTTTCTTTTTACAGATGAGAAAACTGAAAGCCAGAGAAGTAGTGACTTCAGTAAGGTCACACCACAAGTTAGTAGTCAAGCCAGCAGTATAATTCAGCTGTCCTGACTCAAAGTCCAATGTTCTTTTTTCACACAACACTCGAACCTTCCAGGGGACTTAAGTTTGAATGGATATTGTTTTCTAGTAGTCTAAGTACCAAAGTCCAGCATATGAGGAGGCACAGGCTTTTCATATTTGACACACGCTTGATCATGGTGAGTATGGAGGCAGGAGAGCTGTACCCAAATGAATCAATGCTGTAACCTTGCTTGATACCTTTTCCATGTTATTGTTAAGTAAGCCTCTTTTTGTTAAGTGTGTGATAGTCTACCAGTGCTTCCTTTCATCCCAGTCCCAAAACTGAACCATCCTACCATGAGCCACACCTGGCTCAGAACAACTTCCTAGTAATTAGTCATCCAAGTGTGGAATGAACCACCCTGGGCCGGGGGAGGGGGGAGAGCAGGTTTTTTCTCCCTAGAAGTCTTCAAGCGAAGGCCGGATGACCATCTGTCAAAGAGATTGTTGAGGAGATTTCTGTTCAAGTATGGGTTGAACTAGAAGGCTGCGGAGATCTTTTCCAACTCTGACATTCTGTGATTCTCTGGTTCTTTGAAGTACAGTGAGACCCCAGCCAGCTCACTTTTCCCATTTTCTAAAAATGATCCAGTGTTGGGAAATAACCTGCATACTTTTCCCAGGGCCTAGGTCTCCTTACTTGCATCAGCCCTGGCTACATGGTTATTGACAGTGGCAGGGCAGGCTGCCAAATGTGTTTCAGTGCAGACCTGAAGGTCCTGCCGTATTCATCCCTCCTCTCTTCCCTCAGCCTTGTGGATGAAGGAACTTCTTGGGCCAGCTGTTGTTGTTTCTCTAGGACAGATCCCCTGAGATGCGAAGAGAAGCATTTTTCCTCTTCTGGTACCCAATCTCATTGCTATCTTTTTTTAGCTTTCTGAACCGTTAGCTCCTTTAGCATCCTAGAATCTTCTGTCCCTATCAGTCTCAAATAACAGTTGAGTCACAGTTGAGTGGCCTTTGTCCCCCACCCTCATCCCTGCCCACCTCTGTTCCCTTTACCCTCTGTCCCTACTATGACCTCCTACTCCACCTGTTTAGTTTAGCTAGAGGTGTTCTTAGAACGTAGGGAATAGAGTATGGGTCCTGAACGTCACAACTTTAGGGAATAAACAGCCTTAACTGTTTGTTCAGTATCCTCACAAGAAGATTTAAACCTGGCTCTTACTTATTACCTTTAAAGGTAAAAGTGCTAGAGAAATGAGTTTTTATTGTCACCCATATTATCTTGGGCAAATCACACAACTTTCCTGGGCCTCAGTTTCTTCATCTGTGAAAGGAAGGGGCTAGACAAGCTGATCCCTAAGGTCCCTTCCAGCTCTAAGTCCCATGAGGGCTATGATCTTAGGAATATGTACAGTCAGCATCAATGTATAGACCCTGGCAATGCTACATGACCAAGAATCACAGGACACTAGAGTCTCAGGAGGAGCAAAATTATTAGTCCTAGCATCACATAGAGTCGGAAGATACCCTAAAGGTCATATGGTCCAATCCTCTGATTTTACAGATGAGGGAAATGAATCATTGAGAAGTTAAATGACTTGCTCAAGGTTACACCAGTATTAAGTGGCAAAACCTATGCTATTGGATTCCCAAACCAGCATTCTATTCACTATACCACTCTGTCTTAAGGAGACAATCCAAAGGACAATAGGAAGATGCTTTATGTGCCTATAAGAGGGTTGTAGCATATTAACAAAGCTGATTTGCTCAAGGAGTGTTATAAAATACACTGTAGAGGACATGGATGACCAGAAAAGAGATGGACTCATCATGTAGTGGGGGCAGCTAGGTGGCACAGTGGATAGAGAGGGCCAGGCCTGGAGTTAGGAAGACTCATCTTCCTGAGTTCAAATCCTGCCTCAGACACTTAACACACACACAAAAACTAGCCGTGTGACCTTGGGTAAGTTACTTAACCCCAATTGCCCTCCAAAAAAAAAAGATCTCAATCTCTGTCTCTCTCTTTCCTTCCTTTTTTTTACTTCTGTTTTCTTTTGAAACTGAGTATCCCTGTCCCACCTAGGCTGGAAGTGCAGTGGTCATTCCCATCCCTTTTCCACTACCTAATGACATGGAAACAAGCTCAAGTGATCCACTAGGCTGTTCTCATCCACGGTGTTCCATAATTCCTCCATATAAGGTTTGCAGAACAGGGCAAAGGCCTTCCTCTGGTTCCTCTAGCAATCTATCTGCTAAACCCCTCACAATACATAATACTGTTATTGTTGTTGCTGCTGCTCCCATGTTGTTTTTCAGTCATTTCCAACTCTTTGTAACCCCATTTGGGATTTTCTTGGCAAAAATACTGGAGCAGTTTGCCATTTCCTTCTCCAAATCATTTTACAGATGAGGAAACAGAGGCCAACAAAGTTAAGTGACTTGCCCAGGGTCACACAGCTAGTAAGTGTCTGAGGCCAGATTTGAACTCAGGTCCTCCTGACTTCAGAGCCGGTGCTCTATTCACTGTGCCACCTAGCCACCCCCAAGAGATTGAACTCTTAAATAAGAAAGGTGCTGTAGTGGAGAATCCTGTTCTTAGGACTAGAATTCCAGGGATCAAATCTGACTGTCATGCTTATTAGCTGTGTGACCTTGGGCAAGTCTTTTCCTCCTTAGCATCAGTTTTATTCCTCCATAAAGTAGAAATAGTAATATTTTCACTACCTTCTCCAGGAATTGTGTGAAAAGTACTTTTTAAACTACAAAATGCCATAGAAATGTGAACTATCATAATTATTGTTATTGGTAGGAGCCCCTTTGCTGCGTCTGTGCTGGTTTTTGCTAGTCTTTTTCCCTTTTGTTAAGTATGCCTGAGTGTTAATTATATCTGAAATCACCCTGTTCTGCTGTTCTGGGTCTGCTTCTGAATCATTAGGAAGCACTACTGACCATGGTGAAGCAGCCTTTTTGCTTGTTTAGAAGAGTTTCTTTGTGGTACAGATAATTATCCTTCATTTATTCAAAAGGTATTTGGTGAGCATCTGCTCTGGGTCTAGTACTGTGTGCCACACTGAGGAGAAATGAGAGCCATCATGGGACCATGGAAAGAACACTGGATATGAAGTCAAAAGACCCAGGCTCAAATTTCACATCTGACACTTATTACCTCTGTGACCTTAGACAAATTACTTAACCTCTCTAGGCCTCTATTTCCTCCCCTGTAAAATGAGGAATCTAGACTAGATGACTTCTAAGGTCTCTGCCAACTCCAAATCTATGATCCTATGATATAAGAAAAATTGAGGTGAAATGAATTGCTCAGAGTTACACAGGAAGAAAGCAACAGAACTAGGATTTAATGATAATAGCTAGCATTTAAATAGCACCTACCATGTGCCAGACACTGTACTAAGTGCTTACTAATATTATCTCATTTGATCCCCACAACAACCCTGGAAAGTAGGTGCTATTATACCTATTTAACGGTTGAGGAAATTCAGGCAAACAGAGGTTAAGCAATTTACTGAACGTCATACAATGGTAAATATCTGAGGCAGGATTTGAATTCAAATCTTCCTGACTCCAGGCCCAGCATTCTATCCACTGTGACACCTGGTTTTCTTTTTCCAAATTCAAGGCTTTTTCCTTATATATATAAGGGCTCATCCTTCATAAGTTCACAGAATAAATTGGGAGATGACAAAAATATGAGCTAGTTAAAAAAACAACAACTGTGCAATATAGGAATAAAAGCTAAGATTAATGATACATATTTTATCACACTGTTCAGAGGAGGGGGAAATCCCTGTGGGTTGGAGATGTTGGAAAAGGCTTCATCAAGAAGGTAGAACTCTGTTGTTCCTTGAAGCATCCTTGAAGCTAGAATATAGAGAGATGGAAATCAGGGGGTGGGGCAGCAGTGCATTGGGCACCATGATGTAATGGAAAGAGCACTGCCATGTGAGTCAGGAGTTGGGTTCTGTTGCTCACTAGCTGTGTGACTTTGGGCAAATCACTTAGGCTCCCCAGACTTTCGTTCCCTCATCTGTAAAATGAGAAGACTGGATTAGATGGTCTTTAAAGACCCTTATTGCTCTGACATTCTGTGATTAGCATGAACAAAGGCTTGGAAGTGGAATGTGGATGTTGTGTTTGGTGGATCATTTGATTTTTTTCCTTAATTAAAAAAAAATGTATTCTAACTTGATAATTATTAATGTAAGCAAACATTCAAATGTTGGGGACAGTTTGGTGAATGACTGTCTAGTTAATGGGATCATATGAGTTTTTGGAAGTATATATTGTTGACTAATATGGAAATGTTTTGCATGACTGTACATGTATAATCTATAGCAAATTGCTTGCCCTTCTCAAGAAGAGGGAGAGGAGAGGGAAGGAGGGAGAGAATTTGGAATCCAGAATTAAGAAAACAAATGGTAAAAATTGTTTTTATATGTGATTGAGATAAAAATAAAACAAATATCACTAACAAAAAAAGGAAGCATATGTTGTGGCCTGATAATGGGGGAACAGTCTTGAATATCAAGCTGAGTAATTAAGACTTTATTATGTAGGTAATAGGGAGCCATTTTTTGTTCTTGAATAGCAGCAGGAAAGGAGTATCATGAAAGTCACAAAAAGTTCTGTTTCTGCAGAAATTGCTTTTTCTAGTGATGAATTCAAGGGCTGGTCAGGGTAGGTGGGGGTGACATGGCTTGGATCCCAGAGAGACTCATTTACCAATCTGTACTAATCCTGTACTAGTCGCATAAATATGTAGCTAATTCTCTCCATTTGTTTGCTCCCTGGTATTTTGACCACCTCAAAAGCCACTTTCAAATATGTCCTCCTCATTCCCCAAGCAAGATGCAGAGACATACAGAGAAGTTTAATCCTACCAGGGAATTCTGCTTTCCTAAAGAAAAAGCTACCTAGATCCATGACTTCTGCACCATTGTTCAGAACTCTGGACAGTAGCAGGGTATGGGGTGGGAAGGGAAACTCCTCGTGGGTGCACCCACAATAACACGCAAGCAAACACACACATATACAACACACAAGGAAAAAGCATCAGTCATCAAGCAGGATGGGGCCACTGCAGTATGGGATAGTGGGGAGAGTACTAAATTTAGATTCAGAAGACTTAGGTTCGGATCCTGGCTCTGCAGCTTACTCCTTATGTGACCTTAGACAAGTCATTTAACCTTATGGAGATAATGTTTCTTCCTCTTTAAAATGAGGGCAATGGACTTAAATGATCTCTAAGATCACCTCCCACTCTAAGTCTTATAACATATTTTGGGGGATTAGAAACGGTGTCTGAGGAGTTGTTTCTTCCTCAAATCCTGTTCTTTCTAAGGCTCCTCTGTAGCATCAGCTATCAACATCATGACTGAGAAAAGCCTCCAAATGGCCTTGAGGCAACAGCTAGTAGTCAGATAACCAACAAGCCTTTGAGTTCCTTAATGGGTCTTTATATGTGCTTTAACTTTATTCTGTAGGGAATGGAATCATTACTGGACAGGCAGGGCTATGGTTTTGCTGCACTGGCTAAAACTGTGACAAGAGAAAGGAAAGGAAGTGAGATTAACTCCTTGCTTCTCGCTGGTAAAGTTTTTCAGACCCTGGATAGCAGTCACTGTTGTATACGAGTTAGGACATTTACAATGGTTTTTTTTTTTTTTTTTAAGCAGTCGGGGTTAAGTAACTTGCTCAACACGGCCAGGTGTTTCTGGGTGGGTGCTGAGTGTCTGAGCCGGGGATTTGATCTCCAGGTCTTCTCAACACTGGAGCCGATGCTCTTACTCACTGTGCTACCTGGCTGCCCCTACAATGCTTTCTTACCATCTGAACCTTGTGAGGTAGCCAGTGCAAGTATTTTTATTATTATGTTAAAGGTGAAAAAACTGAAATTCGGGTTAAGTGACTTGTCAGTGCTCACGGGATCATATAATTTAGAGCTTTGAAGTACTTCTGAGATCATTTATTCACCCCTCCCCCTAAATTATAGATAAGGAAACTGAAGCCCATCGAGGATATATTACTATATTATAGAGGTAGTAAATAGCAGAGTTGTGATTCAATCCCAGGTCCTCCAACTCCAAATTTTTAAAATTAAATTTATTTTTAATAAATAAAATCAATTTTCTCTCCTTCTCATCCCCATTGTGGGGGGAAAAACATGGAAAAAAAACCTCTTGTAACAAAAATGCATTATCAAGCAAAACAAATTCCTCCATTGGCGATGTTCCACATAGACACACACATGTCACATTATAATATACGTATATATGTGTGTATGTGTATCTTTACACACAGACTTATAAATTATGTATACACAAATATTACTTTTGACCCTGAATCCATCATTTCTCTATCAGGAGATGAGTAATATGTTTCATGATCAGTCCTCTCGAATCATGCCTCCCACTACAAATTGAGAGGTTTTTCTGCTGTAGTACACAGCTAACAGTTGTCAGAACCAGGATAGAAATGAACCAAGGTCTTGACTCCAGGTCCAGGGCTTTTTTCATTTCATGCCATTGGCTTGATGAACAGAATGTGTTAAAGGGAGAGAGACTAGTGGCAGGAAGACCAATTAGGTTACAGTCATGGCATAGCTATGAAGTGATCTGGACTTGTACTATAGCAGTGGCCTTGAGAATAGAGAGGATAGTGTTGCGGTTTAAACCCAGGGACGCCAAAAATGGTTGAGGTGGGGGCTCTGCCCACCCCAAAATTGTTGCGATTTCATGATGTGTTGTGGTGGAACCCTGTCAAAGAATTCTGAGTCAGACCACCTCTAATCCAAGTATAGGCATTTATTAAGATTGATGCCTCTCATAAAGCAGGCTAAGTTCAAAGAGGAACCAGCATCTTTAGAGAAAGCAAGATAGATTTTTATAGGGTAAAGATGCAATTACACAACAGAAATTTACATAGAATAGAGGATATCATTAATATTAAAAAGGCAGGAGGAGTTTGTTAAGGGATTAGGTAATGGAGGAGGGATTTGTTAAGGGATTAGATAATGGAAGAAGGGTCCCATCTATAGTTCGGTGGTTAAACATTCTGATCATTCTGCCCTCCGACTGGCTAGCTGTTGTGGTCCTCTCTTGGGCTAGATGGATGATGTGATTGTGATTGCACACCTGTTCTTGTGGGAAAAGGTCTTGGGGAGCAGTGACCAGGTAGAGGTAGTAGCTAGGTTCCCATCATATGGATACACCTGCTGTTTCTGTGGGAACTAAGAGTTCAGGGACACACCTGTTGTTCCAGTGAGCAGTGAGGCATATACAAAGAAGTTAGGACATTAGGTGGGGGGTGGGGAGGTGGGGGTGGCTAGGTAGGTGCAGTGGGCCTGCTGTTCACTAGGGCCAGGCCTATAATGGAGTTTGAATTTGGGGCTGGGGGCAGCTTTATTAGGATTCCATCAATAGGATGAGTTAGAAAGTGAGGGTGAGAACTTCCAAATTCTTTTCTGTGTTCTTTCTAGACCATTGTCTCTCAACCAGTCAGACACATGCTTTGGTCTTTCCAGATATCCTTGGTTCCTCACTTTGTCAGTTACTAACCAGGAGTTGACTAAGATGGAAAGAGGATGAGATAAAATGAAAGAGCCAGGACTTTAGAATCAGAGGATCTGGCTTTGAATCCTAGTTCTGCTACTTACTGCCTGTGTGACCTGTGCTATTGTTTATGTTTTCAGAACCCCAATTTCCTCATTGGTAAAATGAGAGGGTCAGGGGTGGCTAGGTGCAGTGAATAGAGCACCAGCCCTGGAGTCAGGAGGACCTGAGTTCAAATCCAGCCTCAGACACTTACCACTTACTAGCCATGTGACCTTGGGCAAATCATTTAACCCCAATTGCCCTGCCTTCCCCCCTCCAAAAAGCAAAAAAAAAAAAAAATGAGAGGGTCAGACTTGATGATCTCCCTTTCTATAATAATAACACCTCACATTTATATTGCCCTTTTGATTCTGTCAAATACTTTATAGACATCATCTCATTAATCCTCACAACCAGGCTGAAAAGTAGCAAGTGTCAGAATTATTCTCATTTTGCAGAAGAGAAAACTAGGGCTCAAAAAATCTAAGTGACTTACAGTTGGTAAGCACCAGATCTGGGACTTGGATATGGTTCTCCTGACTTCAAGGTCACTGTTTGCTTCACTGCACTTTAATTCTTCTCATGAGGGTGTGAATTTGTATCATGACCTGGAATGAATGTAAATGGACAGATGGCCAAACCCATGGATGGATGAATGAGGACAGCCTCTTTTGTGTGTCCCAACAAATCTGAAGGTATGTCATGGAGGGCAAAGACCTATACTGTACAGCAACCAATGCCCTAAGACTTATCGTCAGAGTCATGGAAGGAAGGAAACACGCATTTATTAAGCGCCTACTGTGTTTTAGGCATTATGCTAAGCACTCTACACATATTAACTCATTTGATCCTCGCAACAACCTGGGAAGGAGGTGCTATTATTATAATACTCATTTTATAGTTAAGGAAACTGAAGCAGGTAGAGGTTAAGTGACCGGCCCAGGATCACACAACTAGTAAGTGTCTAAAGTCAAATTTGAACTGAGGTCTCCTTGAATCCAGCCCCAGAATTCTAACCACTGCTGCAACCATTAGAAGTGTTAGAAGGAAACATAGATATTAGGTAATGGGGGTGGCTAGGTGGCACAGTGAATAGAGCACGGGCCCTGGAGTCAGGAGGACCTGAGTTCAAATCCGCCCTCAGACACTTAACACGCAAACTAGCTGGGTGACCTTGGACAAGTCACTTAACCCCAATTGCCCTACCTTCCCCCTCCCAAAAGCAAAAAAAGAGAAAAAAAAAGATATTAGGTAGTCTTACTCTACAACCCCCATTTGCAAAAGAGGGAACTGAGGCCCAGAGAGATGAATGACTCACTTAAAGTCAGACAGGTAAAGTATCAGAGGCAATATTTGAACCCAGGTCCTCTGACTCTGGAGCAAATGCTCTTCCCACTATACCGCACCTGTCCCATTTTACAAATAAGGATGTAGGGCCAGAGAGGTGAAGTCTGTTGCCCAGAGTCCCTCCTATACTCAAGTGGATCTGGGGGCTTCTTGATTTGAATGCTTCTTGCAACGATGTAGTTCAAAAGGGCAGCGGAGGTTGGGGATATTTTTCATCCTGTGCAGCTCTTGTCCATGTCCTCCCATGAGCTCACCACATGGGCTCCACTCAGCTTGTTGGAAGCCTTCCTTCCTTTCTCCTGGCATCGTGAAGACACCAGTAGAGCGCTCTGACTATCCACCTGTCACCCTTGTCACATGACCACCCAGCCCATCTATTCCCCAGTGACACTGATGGGAAATTGAGCTCAACCCAGGTTATCTGATTCCAAATGAATTGCTTTTTTTTTTTTTTTACTACACAATTCCATTCTATTCCATTCAACAAATATTCAGGAAGCAACTAATATGTTAATTCTAGTGCCTTCCTCCTGCTAAGTATTTCCTATTCATCTCATATATAGCTTGTCTGTATGCATTTGTTTGCATGTTGTCTTCCTCATTATACTGTGAGCTCCTTGAGGACAAGGACGGTCTATTGCCTCCTTCTGTATTGTGCCTCAGCACTTAACACAGTTCCTGGCACATAGTAGGCGCTTAATAAATGCCTATTGATTGCCTGTGTTCAAAGTACTGTGTTGGATGCTAATGACACAAAGAAGAAAGATGACACGGCCCCCTCCTTTCAAGGAGTTTGCCTTTTAATGGGAGGGATGATTATGGGGATCATAGGTTTTAGAGTTGGAGGAGACCTTACAGGTAGTCTAGCACAGGGGTCTTTGGACTTTTTTCACTCTCTACCCCTTCAACACTTCTTAAATTGTGGGTTGAGACCCCATATGGGGTCATGAAGCCCAACTTCTGGAATTTATAGATGAGGAAACTGAGGTCCAGAGGAGGGCAGTTATTTGCCCAAGGTTACCCCAAACCAGTGAGTGACAAAGCTAGGATTTGAATTCAGCTTAAACCCAAGTCTTTTGACTTCAGATCCAGTCTTCTTTTTATTACATCACACATAGACACAGACACACACACTATCACAGTTAATAGCTCATATCTATAGAGATTCCACGTCTACCCTTTCTCATCCTGGGGTCTTGCCAAGGAGATGTCAGTGGATGGGTGCTTTCTTTTGGATTTTCTGCTTTTCTCTAGTGTCTGGTTGCCTATTCCCAAGAATTAGCTCTGTCTGGACCTTATCTCTCTCCTATCCTTTCCAGCCCTAGAAAGAATTTCCACTGAATCAAGTGAATCATTTCCCTGGGGTTTTGGTTACCAATTTACAATGTGAGAGGGAGCCCAGCAGGTTCGCTGTACTCTTGCGGCTCTGATGGGCACCTGCAATCTTCTTGGACTCCACTGTTTTGGTATTGTTTTTAATTCAATATCTTGTCCTCCTGCTCAGCCTCTCTTTATTGGATAAGAACACTCTGTTATTGAATCCTGCCCTGCAGGAGAAGATGCAAGTTTCCCAGACAGCGGAGAGGTTGTTTCCGAGGCTTATAAGGTCAGCCACTATATGAAGATGGGAATAAGTCCAAGAAATCCTAGTAGTTACAAACTACCTGCCTGGATAACTGTGACATTGCTTTGGGCATTTCTGGAATTTATTTTGACACTCATTTTTATGCTGTTTTGCACAATGAAAGGGAGTCATGATTCTTGAATCCCAGGCCCTCTGTGGCCTTGAGTTAATCTTCAGGATTGGGTGTCTCTCTTCCATCATTTGTAAAATTAGGATAATTATACTTACATGCCATGGAATGTTATTAAGAGAAGAACTTTGTAAAGTGCTTTAGGTGCCTTGCATATGGTAGGTAATTAATCAGTGTTTGTTGAATTGACCATAGGTACAGGGAGGAAGGCACAGGAACGAGGAAATTCTATGCAATGTGAATTATTCAATTCACAATTCTATAACCTTTTAAAGTTTACAAAGCACTTTTCTTACAATGTGAGAGGGACCCCAGTCTGGGCTCAAGTTTGTACTTGAAGTACAAACATTAGCTTTGATTTTGGACCTGCTTGTGTCTTCATTGGTATGGGAACTCCTACTAAGAAAACTGTCAATGCGATTCAGCTCCTGCTTTGTAACTTATAGTCTTGAACAAGTTACTTGGGGCATTGAGAGATCAAAGTGACTTGTCCCAGAGTCAGGTAGGTAGGTAGATAGGTAGGTATGCCTCAAAGGCAAGACATGTACCAAGGTCTTTCTGGTTTCAAGGTAGACTATCTATTCATACTCTCTATCTACATTTTATAGATGGTTGTTACTTATTCAGGGACATTGTTGTTCAGTCATGTCTGATTCCTCATGACCTCATGGACCAAAGCACACAGGCCCTTCTATCCTCCACTATCTCCCAAAGTCTGTCCAAGTTCATGTTTTCATGTTCATTGTTCCCATCACACTATCCATCTCTTCCTCTGTTGTCCCCTTTTCTTTTTGCCTTCAATGTTCCCCAACATCAGGGTATTTTCCAATGAGTTCTGTCTTCTCATTATGTGACCAAAGTATTTAAGCTTCAGTTTTAGTATTTGACCTTCTAGTGAATAGTCTGAACATAAAAAGTCTTATAGTCAGATTGTGGATGTGAACCCAGCTCCCTCCTGATTCCAAGTCCAGTAGATTTTCTGTTACCCTGTGCTGCATCATACTACAAAGGCCAGGAGGTGGAAATGGACATGTGGAACAGGTTGAAGAACTTTGAGAAATGAAAATATCTTCAAACAGGCTCTATGGACAACATCATGGTGGTCTGCTCTGCTGAGGACTATTTGGAAAAAAAAAGGAGTTAGGGTCTCAGAGCTGAAAGGAATCTCAGAAGATAGAGTTGGAAGGTTCCCTAGTCCAACGCCCTCATCTTACACACTAGAAAACTGAGACCCACAGTTAGTCAGTGATAGATCCAGGACTAGAGCCCATGTCTTTTGATTCCCAATCTTTTGCTCTTTTAAATGCATCACATTTTCTCTATGTTAGAACAAGGAGGGTCAGGGACCTGAATTTTTGAGGGCAGAGGCTGAGGGAAGGACTTTTTCTGGGCTTCTAGCAAAGTATTTGGCTTCTTTCCCTTTCCCCCTCCCATTTCTCCCCCTGCCTACTACCCCATCATCCTCTCAAACAGAAAAGCTGTAATCTCTTCTACTGGATCACTGTGTTTCAAATCAGCACAAGATTGCAGGTAGGAGCTCAATATTGGTGATAAATATATTTTATGAGTGTTTTTTTAAGGATATTTTCTTAAGGGCTGTTCCAATAAATAATTTACTAGGGCAGTGAAAGATGGAGGAAATGTTCAGGCTGCATCTCGGAGCACCTAAATGTTGAAGTTTATGGAACTCCAGGCAGCCCACAGCTATTTAAAAACTTTTGGGAAGGGATAATTCTTCCACATTACATTTTTAAAAAGCCACAGCCCAGCATGTGGCTCCTGTCCAGCTTGTGAGTGAAGCAGGCAGAATTCTGGGTTAGAGTATTCCATCTATCTCACATCTCTAGCACTGAAACTTGGCTGAATGGTAGGAACCCAAGAACAAGTAGTGAAGTATAAACATAGTCTAGGCCCTAGAGACATTTACAATCTTTATTGTTTTTTTTGGAGGGGCGAAGGCAAGGTAATTGGAGTTAAATGACTTGCTCAAAGTCACACAGCTAGTAAATGTCAAGTGTCTGAGGCTGGATTTGAACTCAGGTCCTTCTGACTCCAGGACTGGTGCTCTATTCACTGTGCCACCCAGCTGCCCCCAAAGCACTTAGAATCTTAAAGGAAGAAAGGAAACAAGCATTTATTAAGCACTTACTATATATCAGGCACTTAAAAAATATAACAACCTTGGGAGGAAGGTGCTATTCTTATCCCCATTTTATAGCTGAGGAAATTGAGGCACATAGCAGTTAAGTGACTTATAACAGGATCACACAGCTAGTAAATGTCTGAGGCCACATTTGAACTCAGGTCTTCCTAACTCCAGGCCCAGTGCTCTATCCATACTATATCACTTAGCTGTTTCCACCTAGGGACACAACAGCCCACATATGAAGAAATTATACATGTATGTATACATATACACATATACATAAACACACACATATGTTTATATGTGTGTAAATACATATATGTTTATATGTGTATAAATACATATATATACACATATATATACAAAATAGCATAGATAGTAGAAACATGTTTAACAGTGGAAAGAGGATTGAGAAGAGATCTGGGTTTTCATTTTGTCTTTGACACTTACTAGCTGTGTGACCCTACCCAAGTTCAACTCTATTGAGACTGTTTCTTTACCTATTAAGGGGGTATGCAACTTGTGGTCTAGAGTCCCAGAATCTATGCTTATACAAACCAGGTTCAATCTTGGAGGATTCTCAAAAATCATTCTTTTTTTGGGGGGCACCCACCCATATCTTCCCCTTAGGATACTCAAAATTTGCTTTATTTTGTTCCTATACAGGCTTCACCTGAGACTATCAGAATATAACAAGTGGGGGTTTCTACTGATTTGGGTAAAAGGGTACTTGCTCCTGTGCAAGCATTCAAAAAACTATATTAGATTCAAGATAGCCTTTATTTCATCCCACCGAAAAAAAATGTAAAAAAGCAAAGGACTCAGTGGAGCCTATAAATATCCTTCATTTCCTCTTTGGTGACTCAATCAATCCTACCTTCTCCTCTCCCTCTACTCCTATGCAGGGGCCCATGTGGCCCTCTAGATGCAGAGTAACAACCTAGATTTTGAACTCCTCCAGTAAGGGAACGCCTCAAGCAGGGAACAAACTTGAGGTTGCTAGAAAATTTATTCCTCATCATCTAGAGAGGCCCAGTCTTCCCGAGGACTTCTATAGACCTCCAGATATATAGTACCACTCTAAACATGTGGTGCTCCCTGGAAAAGGGAGGTTGAGGTTGTTACAGAGGCAACTCCATTCCCAGTGGACCTGCAAAGTCCAAATAACTCAGAGTAAGAGGAGAAGACCAGATTTGTTTGCTTACATTAGAGTCCGGTAGTTTTCTGATCCTCCAGCTGTAGGGTCATGTGCTTGCTCCTTTTCTCCCTGAGAGGTTTAGTTCAGGAACAAGCACTGTATACAGCTCACCCTGTGTTTCCTTCTCTAGGAACTCCTTCACTGCCTATATTGTTTTCATCATGTGCAATCCCTCTTTTTCTGAGGCCACGTGGTTGAAAGGTTCTACCATAGATTCTCCATGGTTATTGTTACTGGTGGAGGTTGGGGGAAAGGGGAGAGTGTATAGATATACAGGCATTATCCACCCCACACTTAGGAACTCAGCTCTCAGATTTCTCAGCTTTGATGCCTTTATTGCTTATGTTTACCAGGTAGTTTTTAATCTATCTCTGTCTCTGCTTTCTCCTTTTGTGTTCCTTTTTTTAGGAACTCTTGATTCAATCATATCATCCTACTACTCAATCAATCATTCACAATGAAGTGAGAATGGAGCAAGAAGAATCCAGGCCAAAGGTGCTCACTACTTTAATTAAGCCAATGTCACAGATCATCTCACTGAAGTATTTTGGGTGTGTCTCTACTTTCTACAAATGGATTGGAATCCCCAGCCTAGTTATATTGTTAAGCTGCCCAAGCTTACTCCTGTTCACACATTTTCAGGTGATAATAATCATTCTACCGATAGCCTCGAAGTTTTATGAGGATCAAATGAGATACTTTGCAAATTGCACAGAGCTGTATAAATGTCAATAAATTGGTTCAACAGTAATAGAAAGCTATTTGGAATTATGCTAAGAAAGTGACAAGAATGTCCATTCCCTTGATCAAGAGATCCCACTGCTAGGCCAAAGAGGTCAAAGACAAAGAAAGGTCAAAACAAATGTAAATCAAAATATTTGTGGCAGTACTCTTTTTTCCAAATACTTTATTAACTTCTGGTTTATGTCATTCATTTCCGCCAGATTTTGAGTTACAAATTTTCTCCCCGTTTTTCCCCTACCCATCACCCCAAAATAGTGATCCCACTGGATATCCCCTCCTCCAATCTGCTCTCTCCCATATCTTCTCCCATACCCCTTCCGACTTTCCAATAGGGCACGGTGGATCTCTATGCCCCAGTGCCTGTATATCTTATTTCCCAATTACATGTAAAGTAGTATTAATAATAGTATATATATATATATATATTTATACATATATATTTTTTAAACATTTGATTTTAAAACTTTGAATTCCAGATTCATTCCCTTCCTCCCTTGTCACCCACCTTTACTGGGAAGATAAGCAATTCAGTATAGGTTGTACATGTGTAGCTATGCAAAACATTGCCATTGTAGATATATTGTAAAAGACTGACTATATTTCCCTCCCTCCTATCCCACCTCTCACTTGTTCTATTCTCTACTTTGGTCCCGTCCCTTTTCAAAAGTGGGTGCTTCCAACTTCCCTCCCCCCAAGCCTGCCCTCCCTTCCATCATCCCCCCTTCTCATCCCCTTCCCTCCTACTCTCCTGTAAGGTGAGATACCCTATTTAGTGTGTATGTCATTCCCTCCCTGAGCTAAATTCAATGAGAATAAGGTTGACCCATTCCCTTTTGCCTTCCTGTTCTTCCCCTCCATTGTAACCATTTTCCCTTGCCTCTTCTATATGAGATAGTTTACCCCATTCTGTCTCTCCCCATCTCCTCTCATTATATTCCTCTCTCACCTCTTAATTTCACTTTTTAAGTATCATCCCTTCCTGTTAAATTGGTCCTGTGCCCTTTCTCTATCTATGTATACCTGTAAACATATATACACATTCACATATGTATTCATATGCCCGTATACCCTCTAATATATATATACACATATATTCCCTTCAACTATTTTCATACTGAGAAAAGTTTCATCAGTTACAATGATCATTTTTCCATGTAGGAATGTAAATAGTTCAACTTTGATAAGTTCCTTATGATTTCTTTTCCCTGTTTACCTTCTCATGCTTCTCTTGCTTCTTGTATCTGAATGTCAAATTTTCTATTCAACTCTGGTTTTTTCAACAAGTATACTTGAAAGTCCTCTATTCCACTGAATGACCATATTTTCCCCTGAAACATGATACTCAGTTTTGCTGGGTAGGTCATTCTTGGTTTTAATCCCAGTTCCTTTGACCTCTGGAATATCATATTCCAAGCCCTTCTATCCCTCAGTGTAGAAACCCCAGATCCTGGGTTATCCTGATTGTGTTTCCACAATATTCAAATTGTTTCTTCCTGGCTGCTTGTAATATTCTCTCCTTGATCTGGGAATTTTGGAACCTGGCTATAATATTCCTAGGAGTTTTCTTTTTGGGATCTTTTTCAGGAGGTGATTGGTGGATTCTTTCAGCCTCTATTTTGCCCCCTGGTTCTAAAACATCAGGGCAGTTGTCCTTGAGAATTTCTTGGAGGATGATTTCCAGGTTCTTTCTTTGATCATGGCTTTCAGGTAGTCCAATAATTTTTAAATTATCTCTCCTGGATCTATTTTCCAGGTCAGGGGTTTTCCCAATGAGATATTTCATATTGCCTTCAATTATTCTTTCATATATTTGGATCTGTTTAACAGCATCGTGATTTCTGATAAAGTCATTAGCTTCCATTTGCTCCAATCTAATTCTGAAGGAATGATTCTCTTCAGTGAGCTTTTGAGATTCTTTTTCCATCTGCTAAATTCAGCTTTTTAAGGCATTTTTCTCCTCATTGGCTTTTTGAGCCTCTTTTGCCATTTGAGTTTGTCTATTTTTTAAGGTATTATTTTCCTCAATCAGGCTGTTTTTGACTCTCATTTCATAATTTTCTTGCATCATTCTCATTTCTCTTCCCAATTTTTCTTCCACTTCTCTTATTTGCTTCTTAAGCTCCTCTATGGCCTGTAATCAGTTCATATTTTTCTTGGAAGCTTTTGGTGAAAGAGTTCTGAATTCACTGTCTTCCTCCTGTTCCATGCTTTGATCCTTTTTGTCCCCAAAATAGGAGTGTAAAGTTGAGTTGCATTGTTTATTTTGCTTTCTTTACCTGCTCATGTCACCACTCAATCACTTGACCCCTGAGCTTTTTGCCACAGTAGGACTCTGCCACCAAACGGGAGTTTCATCCCAAATGTTGGGGTTTTCTCAGCTGACAAAGGTATTAGTTGGGTTCCCTCTCTGAAGCTTCCACATGCTATTGCAAGCTGGTCACACACTCCAGGATCTCCCCCTAGACCACAATCCAGATCCAACCAGGTTAAAGCAAGAGCGATTACCCCTCAGACTGGTCGTTTGGTCCCCCTATGCTCTGCAGGCCAGGAGCTGAAGCTGCCAAGTGGGGGTGGCTGCACCACTGTGCACCTCATCGGCTTGTTGCCCCGGGGTTAAAGGCCAACTGTACTCCCAACTACTGGATCCCAAAGTCCACACTGCACTGATCTCTCACTTTGTCCTTAGCATCTATGTGTTGATCATTCTGGAAACTGCCACAGCTGCTGGTGTTGGTTGTCCCTCCAGCTGGTGGTTGGTCAGGCCTGCCCTAGCGTTAAAACCTCTGGCTCCTAAGGGGCTGGGGTTGGCTCCCAGCACCCTATGCTGGCTGATTCCTGCCAGCCTGTCTGGCTGTCCTCAGTGGGAGGTTAGCTTCTCTGTGTTATTTTGTGGGTTCTGTAGCTCCAAAGTTTGTTCAGAGTCCCCTTTTACATTAATTGGGGGAGGTGGAAGCCGGAACCCACAGAAGTCCTGTTTCTACTCTGCCATCTTGACTCCACCCCTGTAGCAGTACTTTTTGTAGTACAAGAAACTGAAAATCAAGCAGATGCTCATTGACATGGAAATGTCTAAATGAGTTGTGGTACATGAATATATGGAAATGGGACTACATATATATGTATATACACATATGTTTATATGTACAAATATGTATGTGTACCTATGTAAATATATAATATATGAAACAATGAGCATGATGAATACAGAAAAGCAAAGGAAGATATATGAACTGATACAAAGTGGAATAATCAGGACTGGAAAAATAATTGGCACAATGATTACAAGAATATAAATGGAAAGAACCACAACAGCAAAATAAATGAAACTGAATACTATGGAAGTATAATGATCAAGTTTGGCCCCAAAGAAGAGATGGATATCCCCCCTTCTTTCTTTGCAGAGGTAGGGCACCAGGGTGTGAGATAGTCTATATAATGTTAAGACTTAGTTGATGTGTTGATTAGTTTTGCTGAACTGTTTTTTTCTCTTTTAAAATTATTTGTCATAAAGGAGGCTCTCTGGGAGGGATGGGGGAGAAATATAATGGGTAGGTGATGAAAAAACAAAAGATAACAATATGTATCTTTTAAAAAAAAGATAATGGCCTGGAATCCAAGGTCTGGACTGAGATGGAACAGAGATAGGTAAAAGTACACTCTATGTGCTTTTCTGTACCTGTGATTTTCTTAGTTGCAAATAGTTGCCACTGTTGTTATCACTGCAAAGTTTGTAATGCTATTCTCAAGAAGACTGTCCTGTGTTGTGTTGCTTTCTGTTGAATAGACACTCCTAAAGAAAAAAGTAAATAAATAAATAAATAAATGTCAATGAAGTGGGAGTCTTGCTTTGGTGTGATTGCATGGTGAAATGTATAATCTTCCCAGGATTCTAATCGAAGTAGAAGAGAGAGAGGGATTCTGGTGAGTGGCACCTTGACTGTAAGCCTGCCCACCCTTATTATAATTATCATTATCACCTGTCCTGCCATTCTTCCTCCTGGGGGCCACCAGTTCAGAATCAAAAGATCCCAACTGAGACTCCCACCTTGTAGGATACCATCTACTTAAATGATTCTTGGGACAGTTCTGACCTGGCTGGTGATTTAAGGGTGAGTCTCTCAAAAGTGCCTCACTGCCCTCTAACCAGTCAAGTTAGTCAGCAAGCATTTATTAAGTGCTATGTGGCAGGCACTGTTCTAAGCACTTGAGATGCAATGAAGGACAAAACCAGTCTTCATCCTCAAGGAGCTCACATTCTAATGGGGGGGACAACATGCCAAAATTTGTGCATACAAGATAGACAGTGTAAATGGAACTTAATATCAAAGGGAAGGCACTGGCAGTGAGTGGGATCAAGAAAGACCTCTGGCAGAAGGTAGAATTTGGTCTGAGTCTTAAAAGAAGTCAGGAGATAGAAGTGAGGCAGGAGAACATTGGAGGCATGGAGGACAGCCAGTGAAAATATCTGGAGTCAGAGTTCTGCCAACCCTTACCTTGACCACAAGGCTGGACTAGGGACTCTCCTCATCAGCCATGCCTCAGGAAGCACAGCCTCCTCCATCCTTTCCATTTCTTACTTACTAATTGATAACCAAATCAATATAACCATTACTTTCTGAAAAGCACAACAGTTCTGACAATCTATTGCATTATGGTTCTACTATTTGCTTATCTATATACACATACAAATATGTATAATATATAATATTATGCACACACACATATTTTAGACATGTCCAATGCAGGAATTTGTGTAATTTATCAAGGCATATTTATTACTGTGGATTTTTTTCTTCCAGTGCTAGGCAATGAGGAGGGAGGAAAAATTTATTCTGTTCATTAAAAAAAAATAAAATTTAATTCAAAAAGAGAAAAAAATCAAGTCTATTGCAATAGAAAGGTCGTAAAGGATCTGGACCTGAGTCTAGAGGCAGCATAACATAGTGGATGGAGTATTGGGCTTGGAGTCAGGAGGACACCTGTCTCCATCCTACTTGTTTTTATAGAGTGAGGGAGGTAGAGGAATCAAAGATTTTCTATGGTTTCTAGGTTGGGTCATTAGAGAAAATGATAGGGAAGCCAGGAGGAGAGAAAGATTTAGGAGGGAAGACGATGTGTTCAATTTTGGATCTCTTAGGCTTGAGGGTAGTGGAGGGAGGGGAACGGGATATATGAGTGGTGAGGTTTAACAAGTACTTGGAGATGAGACTAATTTAAGCTAGACTAAGCAACCTGGTATCATAGTCAAGAGAGTGCTAGAGTCAGAAAGACCCAAGTTCAAATACAGCCTCAAACACTTATTAGCTGTGTGACCCTGGGCAAGTCACTTAACCTCTTTTAACCTCAGTTTCCTCAACTGCAAAATGGGGATTATAATAGCACTTACCTTGCAAGGTTGTCGTCAGGATCAAATGAGATAATACTTGTTAAAAGTGCTTAGCACAGTGCATGGCTATAATAGGCACTACATAAATATTTATTCCCTTTTCTTTTCCCTAGACTACTAAATAGCAAGTATAAGTCCTTTCTGTACCAGTTTAAATAATGGATAATAAAGTTTATAATTAGTACATCACTTATTTGTATTTATGGGGATGATTTTAATGTAATTGAAAACATTTTTCCTCTTTAATGGTAAAAAAAAAAAACATTTGAAATCTTGCCTCCGCTATGAAACCCTTGGGAAAACCAAACAACAACAACACAAACAAGTGTTTGAAGGGCCAACATGTGAAAGAGGGATTAGACTTGTTCTGTTTGGTCCTAGGGGACAGAATCAGGAGCGATGGGTAGAACCTGCCAAGGGGCCAATTTAGGCCCAAGAATTACAACTGTTGACAAATGGAATAATAGGTTGCTTCAAGAGGTGGTTGTTTCAAGCAGAAGCTAGTTGATCATTTGTCAGGTGTGTTTTAGGGGGTCTCCTTTCTGGTATGGATGGTGAGAGCCCTTTCACCTACAGATTTTGTTGTTCTCTGTGATTGTGTAAGAAGCCCAATCTTTATGTGTCAACAAGTCAAGTCAACAACAATTATTAGTGCTTATAGTGGGTGTCTGGCGCTGTGCTAAGTACTGGGGCTATACATACAAACAGAAATAAAGACAGTTTCTGCTCAGAAAATTGACATTCTAATGGAAGAAGGTAACACATAAAAGGAAGCTGAGAGGGAGAGGAAAGAAGAGAGGAAGGTGCCCAACTGGATTGGGGAGGGGTGGAGGGAATGGGAGAGAAAGTCCAGAGAATACAACCTGAAGAGAACTAAAGAAGTGGTTGGCCTGCCAAGAGTATAGTAGTAAATATTCAACAACTTGCTGGTGGGGCGGGGACCCAAAGGAAATCATATACATGACATGTTTAATTTGTATTATTAAAATTTTTTCCATCACTTTCTTAAGTCTAGACAATCATTAAAACCATAAAGTAAGGCCTGACTTGTAATATTTGGATATTTCTGTGGCGTAAATGTTCACACTGAAAATTGAACAATCATCTCAATTGGCCTCGAACACCCCTACCTGCAACCTCCTTAAAATGGAGGTTCTGAGAAACAGGTCATCAGGGGAGGATTGCAGGGGCCTAGGGTACTTTTTAATGCTCAAAACCCAGGGCTGGAGTGAGCTTCCAGCTGAAGAAATTTCTATGGCATGGAGAGAAAGTCTGGAGAGGAATAAAGAGATCTGAACAGATTATTAAATTGTAATATTTGAAGGTCTGCAAAATTCTCATTATCTCATCAGATTCTCAGAACAATCCTGTGAGGGAGTTGCTACAATTAATATTATCTCCATTTAGCAGTTAAGGTTCAGAGAGAGAAAAAGACTTGCCTGTGGTTCCTTAGCTAGTAAATATTAGAGGTTGGATTAAAATCCAGGGCTTCCTGACTCCATTCCCAGCCCTCTTTCTAATAAACCCTTCTGCCTTCTCAAAGGGAGGCAGAAAGATTTTGAAATGATAAAACGCTTATGGGATCCCTTGCAAGTGGGCATGTGTGAAGGGTAACATCTTACCAAATACCAAATAGCTGTGTCCTGGCCAGCAGCAAAACACCTTCCCTGGGCTTAATAATCACATCATTGTCGGCATGCTCCCAGTCAAGGTGAATATGTTATTTCTGACCAGGACACCAGAGAGATGGGGCCATCTCCAGTTGTCCTGATCTATATCTTGCCACTGGACCTAGATGGCTCTGGAGGAGAGAGTGAGGTTGGTGACTTTGCACAGTTATCCTCAACTTGGATCCAATTCACTTGAAAGTCATGGTATCACCTTCCTGATGTCATGGTCCTCTTTGAGAACAAAGGACAAACAACAATACCCGACAGATATATGTAACAGTGGCCCTCTTGGCCCATACTTTCTGAAAGTCATATTTCACCAGGATTCTCTCATACCCTCAAGGTGAACCAGTCTCAGCCATTGGCTCCAGCCCCTAATGATAGTGTTCCCCCCACCCTCCAATTTTAGGGAGATCCTGCACTCCATTACTATTTAGTCATAGCTGGATTAATTTTTCCAAAGAAATATTTACTTCAAAGGTATAGCAAGAACAAATATCATCCCTAACATCTGGTAGCATAACCTCTCCTCTCCTACCTCCACTTTATTGTTTGGAAGGAGAAGGGGATTAAGTTTATTTTAGCTAATTCCTATATAACTTCACCAAGTTCACTAAGATTTCTCCCTTAAGTTTCAGATTCCCTGGCTTCTCAGAGCTTCCATGCTGGGCTGGCTGGCTCTACATCTGGCCTGGAATGCTTTCTGAGGTTATTGAGGATCCTGGGACTAGGGAATCCACTGACTGTACTTAGAATTGAAAAGGACAATGAAATGGACCAAAACTCTTAAGCACATTTCTCAGGGCCACAAAGAATAAAAGTGGGGAGGAGAAAATAGTTTTTTCTCCTTTCTAGTTCAGGTCATGGTCCCCTGGTGTGGATGAACTTCACCCTTTCTGGATGCAGCTAGAAAGAGAGAGCAAGACTGACCGTGTCTGGTAATTTTAAAGATGAGTTTTAAAGACACAGCTAATAGAAAAACCACATTCCCTTCATGGTAGGGGAATGTAGAATATCTTTCCCAGAAGCAGAGCACCCTCATTATACATTGAGAAGAGCAACTAAATCCTGTAAAGATCTAGGAAATAAACCTTTAGGCTACCAAAGTCATTATGAAATCAAATGAGATAAAGTATATAAAGTGCTCTGCAAACCCTGAAGTGCCATATAAATGTTATCTAAGATGATGATAAAGAAGAGGGAATGTCTGAGCTGGAAGGTAATTTAAGAACCTAGTACAATCCTTCATTTTTCAGTCAAAGGAACTGAACCCCAGAATTGTGAAGGAACTTCTCGTGAGGGCACACAAAAAGTCACCAGCAGCACTAGAAGTTTGGCAAATTTAAATAACGAGGACAAAGAGAATTCAGTAGGAGGATCTCAGGATCTGTAATCTACAGATGTTTATGTGAACAGAGCAAAGGGGCAATTCCATGCAACATGAGCGCAGAGTTTCTAACCTTCGAGTTATTGTGTATGCTTTTTTTCTGCTCATGGCTATCAATACCCATGGCCTCTCAAGAAGCCTCACAATCTTGGGGTCGTGAGCCACAAAAACACGAAAATAGCTATGGTTCTTCAGAGACCATCTCAAGGATACTTAGTGAATTTTTAGCCTGTTGAGCTGTCTGGATCATCAGAAACATATAATACCCATTACCACAACTCCTTGTGTGATGCAGTGGTAAAAGCACTCATCCTGGAATTAGGAGACCTGAATTCAGAATCAAGCTCTGCCACGTGTAACCTTGGGTAAATCAGGTAACCTCTCTGAGTCTCCATTTCCTCAACTAGAAAATGGAGATAATAACACTTGAAATCTTATTGGGTTGTTGTGAGAAAAGTTCTTTTTAAACCTGACAGTGTAATGGAAAGTGTGGTCTAAGTTATTATTATTATTGTTATTATAATTACCATAGAATTCTGGATCAAAATGAATGACAGCTGTAGTACAGTGGGAAGAACACTAGACCAGGAGTCTCAGCTTTATCATAACCAGCTGTGTGACCGTGCCTAAGTCACTTCCCCTCTCTGGACCTCAATGTCCCTCTTTGTAAAATAAAGAAGTTGGGCTTAGTGATCTCTAGGGTGTCTTCTAGCTCTAAGCCCTATATACCTTTTAATTAAAATGATAATTTGTGAACGTTAAGTATTTATTGTGTCCAGTGACACTGGCCTCTTGGCTGTTCCAAGAACAAGACACTCCAGCTCTAGCTCCAGACGTTCCCGTAGCTGTCTTGAATGCCTGGAAGGTTCTCCCTCTTCATCTCTGACTAGTGACCTCACTGGCTTCATTTTGGTCCTAACTCAAATTCCACCTTTGACAAGAGGCCTTAGCCAGACCTTCTTAACTCTAGGGACTTCCTTCTTTTAATTACTTCCTATTTATCCTGCCCAGAGCTTGCTTTCATGCATTTGTTTGCATGTTGTCTCCTTCATTAGGTTGTAAGCTTCTTGAGGTCAGGGACTGTCTTTTGCCTCTCTTTGTATTCTCAGTGCTTAGTACAGTGCCTGGTACACAGGCGGTACTTAATACATGTTTATTGAAGGATGGCAGTGTTTCCTACATTCAAGGCAACTATGCTTTTGAGTATTCAGAGATAAAAATGAAACAGTTCCTGCCCTCAGAGAGCTTGTATCCTACTGGAGAATAGCTTACATTTGATTTAGCACTTAGAGTGTTTAAAACATACTTCAAAAGCCCATTTTGAGAAGAAACACAGGGTCCTAGGATTTAGAGGTGGAAAGGGCTTTAGAGATTATTTAGTCTAACCTCTTTTTACAGATGAAGAAATGAAGGCTCAGAGAAGGTAAATGATTGCATCTGAGGTTGCAGAATTAGTAAGTAGCAGAGCCAGCATTTGAACCCAGGTATCCTGTCACACTGTAGAAAAATAACCAAGGTTTCAGCATAAGCTTTTAACTGGTTTGCATCTAGACTCATTGAGAATACATATTTCTCTATCACTTTAAGGTTCTCAAAGCACTTTCCCTATAACTGAGGTATAGATAATATTTTTCTCATTTTACATATAAGGAACCCAAGGCTCAGAGAGGATAAGTAATTTGCTCATGTTTGTACAGCTAGCAGGTGTCAGGGCAAGAATGTGAACTCCCAGATCTCCTGACTTAAGTCTAACAGATTTTTTTCCCCCTTAAAAATAAAAGATCTTATCGATACTTGCGTAGTGATATTTTTCTTTATACTGTCACTGCCCAATAGACCTCACCCCCACCATAGAACCTTCTTTAGTAACAAAAAAAAGTTAAGTCCCTAATTTCCTCCTCCCAAAAGAACATCCCTACAATATGGGGACTATCTCTGACAACACATGCAACAATTCAAACCCACAGACCACTGTCTCTATGTAAAGGAGGGAAGTGAATTTCATGATTAATTTTCTGGTACCAAAATTAGGTACTTTATTTAGACTGAATTCTGATGTCTTTTAATGTTTGTGACTATTTCTATTTTTTCTTTGAATCTGCAGGACTTAGCACAGTGCTCAATAAACAGTAGGTACTTAATAAATGCTTATGATTTTTTTATTAACATTATTGTAGTCATTGAGTATGTTGGTCTTTTGATTTGTCTCATTTTGTTCTGCATCAGTGTCTTAATGCAGTTTGAGTGAGGCTCAGGAGCCCAGGATGCATGACAAGGAGTGGGTGGCAGTCTCTGTTATGTGCCACTTATGTTTCTGGAGGGAAGAACTGAGTTTAGTTCTAAGGATACAATGGATAGATGACAAAGCCCGAAGGTCCTTAGGGTACATTGGCAGGTCTCCTGTTCTCTCTACTTATATTTCTCTTCCTTTAAGGCTAAGCTCTAGTCTTGTCTCTTCCATGAAGCCTTCCCTGACTACACCAACCTTAAAATGATCTCTTCTTCCATAGAATTTATTGTATACATCTCTCTTTTGCCATTTAGTAATGCTACCTTAGATCCTTATTTAAGAATTTGTATATCCTATTTTTCTAACTACACCATGAGATCTTGGATAGCAGAAAACACTTTTCATACCTCTTTTATTCCCTGAACTTAGTGTACGGCCTTACCTAGATGAAGAGTATCATCTAAAAAGTGTGTCTATATATATATAGATCTGATTATCTCATGCCTCAGCTCAAAAAACTTAAGGGCATGAATTTAGAGCATGGAGGTCATCTGTTTTCACCTCCTAATTTGATAGTTAAGGAAACTGAGACCCATAGAAGAGAAATGACTTGCCCAAGGTTACACAGGTAGTAAAAAGGCAGTCAGGATTCAAACCCAGGACCTCTGACTCTATATCCAATGCCCTTTCTCTTGTACCATGCTTCAGTGGCTCCCTCAACTGTACCAAGTAAAGGTGAGCCTCCACAGCCTGGTACTGAAGGCCTGTCAACGATCTCAACCCATCTTACTTTTCCAGTCATATCTCATATCATATATCATTCCTCTTCATTCATTCTGTGCTGTTAAACTCTACCACTCCCTGTCTCCCCCAACCTGAGTATTCTCTGTCCTTTTCTGTCTTTACTGTGACTGTTTCTTACCCCTGGAAAGTCCTTTCTCCTCTCTCTGCCTACTGGATTCCTGCTCATCACTTAAAGGCCAATTCAGATGCCATTACCTACAGAAAATCTTACATGACCCTCCTTTGTTGGGAGTGACTTTTCCTCCCATGGCTTGCATTAAATTTTGTTTCTACATCTCTAATGCATTTATCATGTTATATTGTGTTTTATAGATGACAGTATTTGAGTCTTCCCCCCCCCCCCCATAGACCGTGAGTTCCACAAGGGTCAGGGTCAAGCACCTACTATGTGCCAGACATGCTAAGTGCTGTACAGATATTATCTAAGTTGTTCCAACAACCCTGTGAGGTAGGTGCTATTATGATCCCTATTTTACAGTTGAAGAAACTGAGGTAGCAAAAGATTAAATGACATGCACAGGGTCATACCACTAGTAAGTGGTTGAGGTTGGATTTGAACTCAGGTCTTCCTGACTCCTGTGGTTAGTGCTGCTCTAAGAGGTGGGGATACAAATAGAAAAGTAAGACAGACCCTTACCTCAAGAAGTTCATACTCGAAAGGGTGGAGATAACAAATATAGGGGGCTTCAGCAGCAAATCATATGAAAAGGTTCCCCCAGTCCTTAGGGTGCAATGACAAAGTAGATGGTAATGCATTTTCTTTAATATAATTTTCACTGAAAAAAAAATATTTTTTATCATGTTGAACCATCTGACAGTGCCAAAGGCTTTGGTGAGCATTTTCTCTTCCCAATTTCTTCAGGTCTCTGCTAACATCTCATCTTTTGCAAGAAGCCTTTCCTGATCCCCCTTAATGCCAGTGCCTTCCCCCAATATCATCTCCAGTTTATCCACTATATATTGCTGTTTGCAGTCTGTCTTCCCCATTCGACTGTGAGCTCCTTGAGAGCAGTGAGAATTTTCTTTGTCTTTCTATCTCCAGCCTGGCATTAATAAATATAAGTGTCTGGCAATGATAAATGCTTATTAACTTGAGTCTAGGTTTTCAGGAGCTGTGGCTGCCGAGAAGCAGGTAAGCATCATCTGAGAGGCAGTTGCTAGGTTCTATCCACAGGGATTGTTTCATTGGATGATGGCTTCTGGAGCTGGAAAGAAAGCCAGGCTGTGGGTCTAGAGGCACAACTATTCCTGAGGCTCTTAGGCTCAGGGTCCTGGGCTGTCTCCAACAGAGTCTGAGAGCAAGTGGTTATTTATTAAAAACTACGCCAGGCACTAAGCCAAGTGTTGAGGATACAAAGACAAAAATGAAAAAGGTCCCTACCTTTAAGGATCTTATATTTCACAGAATAACACAGAATAACTTTTGGTAGAAGCTAGTTAGTTGTTCAAAGAGGCAGAGGTGAAGGTGAGCACGCCAAGTATAGGGGACAGCTTGTGCCAAGGCGCAAAGTGGGCCATGGAACAGCCTGTGTGAGGAATAGGAAGAACAATTTGGTTAGAATGAACCAACAAATAAAGTATTAAGTATGCTTACTATATGCAAAGCACTGTCCTACATGCTGGGGAAACAAATAGAAAAGTCAGCTCCAGCTCTCAAAAGAGCTCCCCTTCTAAGAGGAGAGACAACTCTCGCGGAAGGTTACAGGTCCAAGTGGAATGGACGAGTCTCACAGTCCTTCGGGTGCGGGGACAAAGAAGTCCTGACTGCTCCTTCTCGAATGTCATTTCTACTGATCAAAATCATATCAGTTTCTGCTTAGCACAGTGGTGGGCATATAGTAGACACTTAATCAATGCTTTGTTCATACAGAGAATATACGACAGTGTCAAGGACTTTGGTGGTAAGAACTTTGCTTTCTGGGTCTTCAGGGGCCGTAGCATTTGCAGAAGTTGCCAGGCAGTATCTCCATTGGGGTTGGTGTCCGATGACTCTCTTAGGCAGAGGTGAGGGTGAGCATGCCAGTCATGGGGTACAGCCTGTGCCAGAGAGTGGGAAAATGGAACGCCCTACGTGAGGAATGAGAGGGACCGTTTGGCTATGCTTCCCATTGTGGGCTGGAAGCACTGCTATGCTCTTGGGTTCGAGATCTTGGGCTCCCCCCCCTCTCCCTCGGGGGGCTCCGCTGCTTCCCTTGGGCTGGCTTGCCCGCCAGCGGTGGACGCCCCGCGTTACATACAGGATACAAAACACTCGAAAGAGAGAAGTGTGAAGCAAGCCTGCAGGGGCGGTGGGCACCAGATGAAGGGTTAGTTACACCCACCAATAACTGTTTAGCATTTTAAGATCTTCACAATTGGGCCTTCAACAGAAATATCTCTTATCCCAACTTCGGAAAGAACACTAATTATTTTTAGCCTACAAAAGCTAGTGAGAAGCTCAAAAGATTGTTCCTCCGCAGGGTCTCCTTTCCCTCCCAGAGTGGAGCAGTAGGTCAAAAACAGCAACGCTGTCGTAAAAAAAAAAAAAAAGGAGGCACTTTCCGGCGGGGCTTCCTTTTACTGCAGTGTGGCACGCCGCCTTTCCTAGTCTTCAAGCCGCGGTGCGGTGGCGGCGTGCTTTGCGGCAGTGTGGCCCCGGAGGCAGCGGCGGAAGAGGAATCAGGAACTAACGTTGAGCGTTGAAGCGGCGGTGGGTCTCGGAAATTATGGACGTAGGCGAGCTGCTAAACTACCAGGTGAGAGGTGGCCTCCGAGAGGACTTTGGGTGAGGGGCGGGCCGGTGGGTTTTCCTCTCTCGTCTAGGAGGAGGCCCCCGCGGCCTGACCCTTGCACCCGAGGGGGGTCTGGGACCCTGTGCTGAACACTCCCTCTCCCTGAGGTTCCCTACCCTCACACCCGGCGCAAGCGCAGAGGGGGCCTTTCCCTGAGGTTCCCGGCCCTTCTGCCCCACGCCAGGCCCTCAGAGGACTGGCTCATCTTTTGCGCTGGAAGTTCCCCAGAAGAGGCCATGCTGTCTGTAGTTACGAAGTGGAAAGAGACCTGAATTTAAAGCCAGAAGATGTGCACTCAAGTTCTAGTTGTGCAACTTTACAAGATGTGTGACCTTGAGCCATTCACTTCCCCTCTCCTCGCCTCAGTTTCCTCCCCACCCCCAGTAAAACGAGAAGGTCGGGCTAGGTGGGTTCCTCCTACTCTGACTTTCTGGCTCATAGGGTCCCTTAGAACTTTGACATTGTATGATATGTTATCTTGATATCTTAGAAAGTCCCTTTCAGTTATGACTTCTACTTGGATGTCCAGTAGACATTTCAAACTCCACAAGTCTCAGACCCATCCCTCTACCAAACTTTAAAATTTCTATTGAAGGTACCACCATCTTTCCAGTCACTCAGCTTTACAGCCTTGGAGGCATCCTGACTTCAGTCCTTCAGCCCCTGAATACGGTTAGATGGGAAATCCTGTCCATTCTTACCACCCCCCCCCCCCCCAACACACACCCTCCCATGGCTATCCTAGTTTCAAGCCCTCATCACCTCCGAAGTGGACTATTCACATAACCTCCTAAAATGGTCTTCTCGTACCCAGTCTTTCTCCTTTCCAGTACAGCTCAGAAAACTGCCAGTGCTATTCCTAAAGCATGAGTCTGAACATGCCACTCTTCTGCTCAGGAAGCTTCAGGTGGCTTCTTCTGGCCTTAAAATACAAAGTGACTTGCTTTCGCATTTTGAAGTCCTTCATAATGACTCAAACCTACTTTTCCAGACTTAGTACACATTATTTCTCTTTCTGAATCTTATGTTGACTTCAAAATGGCCTTTCTGTTTCTTACAGGACAGTCCATCTTCTGACTGTGTGCCTTTGTAGGGACCACTCCCTCCTCACCTCTGTCTCTTAAAATCACATTTCCTTTCCAACTTGGCTGGAACACTACCTCCTAACATGAGACCTTACTTGATTTCCCCCTCCCCTCCGTTACCTCGTATTTACTTTATAAATAATGTGTATGCTCATGTTTCTCTTTGTATCTTCAGGGCTTAGCGCGGAGTCTGGAATAAAGTAGGCATTTGTTGACTGTTGATTCAAATACATCCATATCTCTCCCCTCACATAGCTCCCAGTATGGTTCAGCACCTATAAAAGAGACTGTTGGATTAACCATCTGTGTGATCTCCCTGCCACTAGCCTTTTTAGTCCATCCTTTATACTCCTCCCAAATTGATTTTTCTGAAACACACCTCTGACCATGTCATTATCCTATTCAAAAATCTTTAGTCGCTTTCTTTAGTCTCTAGAATAAAATATAAGTCCCTTTGCTTGACATTTAAAGCCTTTCATTGTGTACCTGCCACCCATCTTTCTATTAGTGTTTTAAATTCCTTTCTTTCACACACTCCAGTTCAGTCACATACTCCTGCTGGCTAATACTCTGTTCGCAACATTCCATCTATCAGCTCTGTGTCTTTGCACAAGTTGTCTCACATGTCTGAAATGTATTTTTTTCCTCTCTGCCTCAGTGAGTCCCTGGCCTCTTTTAGAGTACAGCACAGAGAGCACTTTCTACATGAAGTCTTTTCCGATCCTCCCTCTTCTCTAGTTGTTAGCGCCCTCTGTGATTATTTTATAATTTATCTGTGTACATTTGTATCTCTCCTCCCTTCCCAGTTAGAATATAAATGTTTTCTCTCCTTCCTCCATGGGAAAAAAAGAAAAACAAAATCCTTGTAACAAATACACATAATCAAGCAAAACCAATTCCCACACTGACCATGTCAGTGATATCAATGATATCTCATCCTGTACTCTTGAGTCCATCACCAGGAGGTGGGTAGCTTGCTTCATTAGACCTCTAGAGTCCTGGTTGATACTTGCATTGATCAGAGTTCGAGATCATTCAAAGCTGTTTGTCTTTACAGTGGTGCTGCTATTGTATAAATTGTTCTCCTGGTTCTGCTCACTTCACTCTACATCGGTTCGTACAGATATTCCCAGAATCTCTGAAACTGTCTCCTCATTTCTGACAGTACAATAGTATTTCATTACAATCATATACCATAATTAATTCAGCCATCCCCCAGTTGATGGGCATCCCCTCATTTTCCACTTTTACTACCACAAGAAGAGCTGTCATAAGTATTTTTGCACATGTGCATCCTTTTCTTCTTTTTTTACTCTCAGTGTATCAGAAGCCTTAGGAAAGGTGAAACTATATTTGTAGCATAAATGAGATTGGTAGAATGACTGGAGATTCAGTTGTTAATTGGCTGATGTCAGCTTGGAGGGCAGTCTCTAATGGAATTTAGGGATCTGCCCTTGTACCTATACTTTTACATTTTCATCAGTGATCTGAGTGAAGGCATAGGTAGGTAGTATCCCTTTCTAATTTACAGATGACACAAAATTGGGAAAGAGAATAGTTTGGAAGATAGAATGCAGCAGTGTAACAGGCTAGAATGGTGGTCTGAATCTAATAAGATGAAAGTACTGGAGGTAAAATTATGATCCTAGACTTGAATTAAAAAAAAAATCACCATCCTCAATGGAAGATTGGAGAGGAATGGCAAGACAGTGGATCACATGAAAAAAAACTTAGGGTCTTAGTGTTCTGCAAGCTCTGTGATCAGGGTGACAGACAAAAAAGTAATGTAGTCATGGATTGTACTAGAAGAATTGTGTTGGAAAAACTGATAGTTTCACTTTATTTTGACCTAAGTTTAAATCTGTGGTATCTTGTTTAATTTTGGGTATCACATTTTAGGAGGGTTATTGTCAATCTGGAGCATGCAGAAAAGGAAGGGGGCTAGAGACCATGGCATACAAGTTGATGGAAATGGGAATGATTAGTCTATGAAAAGATCTGGGGATCATAATAATCACCTTCAGTTGTTTGAGGGGCTGTCAGTGGAAGTGTAGCTAGACTTGTTCTGCTTGACCTGAGGAGAGTAGAATTAGAAGTAATGGGTAGGAGTTGTAGGAAGACAAATTTTGATTTGTTATAAGAAAAATTTTTTTTCGCAAAGCTGTCCAATAGTGGAATAGGCTACCTCAGGAAGTAGTAGGTTATACCTCATTAGAAGTATTCAAGGAAAAACTGGATGACCACTTGCCAAGGATATTGTAGAGGAATTCCTTTTTAGACATTGCTTGTGCTCCTTGGCCTCTTAAGGGTTTCTTTTCATTTCTGGGATTCATTCACTCACAAATCTTTTACTAAAATTCCTGCTATGTACAGAGTATAGAACTAGGTGCTGAGGAATGTTTAGATAAGATATAACCCTTGTCCTCTTGTAGCTTACGATGTAATAGGAAGATGAGGCATACATACAGTTGACCCTGGTATACTGTATTAATTGTTAATTGCATAAAACCTTCAGTAATTTTTGTTTTAAAGTCCCTTTTTTGCTCTAATTTCATGTTCTATGTCCTAAGGTTCTTTCACGTGTAATCTAAACATCTGTGATATAGTCAAAAGTATTCATCTATGATAATTCAGTTCATGCTATTCTAGAATTTCAGATGTCTTCTGGTTAAAGCTCTATTTGAGCAGGAATCCTCAACAAACAAGCATCATTCTGCCTCCTCAATGAAGATTTTCTGTGATGGGGTACTAAACATCTCTTCAGTCATTGTTCTTTCCAGTTTTTGATAGCTTTAATATTTAGGGTTTTTTTTTCCTTATCTAGAATGGAAATCTGCTGCTATTATTTCCAACCCATGTATAAGCTTGAAGGCAGGGATTATTTTTTGTTTCCTTTTTATCACCAGTGCCTAGCACAGTGACTTGGGCATAGTAGGCAATGACAAAATACTTGTTCAGTATTATTCAGTATTATAACAGTTGACATTTATATGGTATGACCATACAAGATTTGCAAAATGCTTTAGAAAAGTTGCTTCTTTTGATCCTCACAACAACCCTATGAGATTGATGCTTATCTTCATTTTACTGATAAGGAAACTGGCTCAGTGAGGTCAGGTGACTTTCCCCTGGTCACACTGTGGGTCAGCAGTGGGATCTGGACCCATGTCTCTCCTGATGCCTGGTCTAGCATGCTTTCTAAATCTCCACCACCATAATGCCTTTAGTTCTGTTATTTGAGGTTAAGAAGAACAAATCAAATCCTTCTTCTACATTATAACTCTTTAGATACTTGAAGACAGTTGAGATTTTTGCATACGTTTTTCCTTTTTCAGTTCAATCCATATTTATTTAACTATTGCTAAGTATAAGGCACTGTGGTAGGTCTTAGGAATAGAAAGACAATAAAAACAGTCCCTTCTCACAGGGAGATTACATGGTCTACATAATACATAAATAGTTAAGTTTATACATACCTGTGAGAATTTGATGAGGGTGAGAACACTTTAGAATAATTAACCCTAGTTTCTTCATTGGGTCTATATATAGATAGCATGGGCCCAGGACCCTGCTCTGCTTTGACTCTCAGGCCTACTGCCACCTTTTCAACAGTCTTTGGTCAGGAACATGGCTGCTCATTCACACCATTTCCATGAGCAGAGAGTTACTAATTACAGTCCTTCCATTGATAGGGTACACAGCTGTTCTCTACTTCCCATGCTGCCATTGTTCCTTATGGTCCACTGGACTTTCTATCTTCTGAACCTTCCAGGCATTTTCATCTGACTTTCCCTTATTCCCCAAGGACTTCTGGGCCCTGCTGTCTTCTCTACTGCTACAATCCAAGGACACAGGATCACCACATAAATGAGTGATTAATTTAGGCAGAAGAAGTCACTTTCACTTGGTGTGATCAGGAAAGGCTTTGTAGAAGAGGTGGCACCTGAACTGGGTTTGAAGAGATAGAGAAATTTTAACAGGCAGAGATGAGGTAGGAGTGGGGGGAGACAGGCATCCATATATGTGCAGTATGGTGTAGACCCATGGTTATACTGCAGGATGGGGATACATGTGGGAGGAATGATGGAAGGTATCCAGTTTAATGGAAAGAGGATAGAAGTCAAGCTGAGATCTAGTTGCAGAAGTACGTCTGCAGTAAATCAGTCTTGTGTGGCTATGAATATGCTACTTACTTAACTCTGTGTTTTTGTTTCTTCATTTGTAAAGTGGGGCTAACAATTTATCATTTGAAATGGAATTCAAAGAAAGGAAGGCAACTAGGATGTGGAGGCACAAACTGCATAAGCTGGCCCCAGTCTGTGTTTCCAGTCTTAATGTGCATTACTCCCTCTCCTATACTCTGCCTTAATATTTTGTTAAGCACTTAGCACAGTGCCCGACATAGAGACGCTATAAGCTATGATGATGATGGTGATGATGATTCACCCAGTTGACCTTTTCCCTTTTCCTCACACATGTTATTACATCTTTTGTCTTCATTTGTTGACTATCTCTCCCCCTGCCTGGCATGTACTCCTTCACCTGTCTCATAGTGCCCCTTTCTTCAAGATACTGTTCAAGTATTGCTTTATACCTGAAGCCTTTCCTGAGCCTCCAACAGCTAGTGTCCTCTTTCCCTAGCTTCCATATATTTAACTGCTTTGTATTTTGTATTTATTCTCTGTACATAATCATACCTCTGACTCTCTGTCTTTATATCCTTGTTGTTTCCCCCTGTTAGAGTGTAAGCTCTTTAAGAGTAGAGATTGTTGAATTCTTTTTATTTGTATCCTTGTGTAGCACAGTGCTTGATAAGAACAGGTGTTTAAGAAATGCTTGTAGAAAAAATAATCATAGCAACTCTTTTTGTGATGGCTAAGGATTAGAAATCGAGGGAATGCCCATCAATCAGGGAATGTCTGAACAAGTTGTGGTATATGATTGTAATGGAATGTTGTTGTGCTTTAAGAAATGATGAGCAGAATCATTTCAGAAAAACCTGGAAAAACTTACATGAACTGATTCAAAGTGAAGTGAGCAGAACCAGAAAAATATTGTACACAGTATGATGAACAAATGTGAAAGACTTAGCTGTTTTAAGCAGTACAGTGATCCAAGGCAATCCCAAAGGACTCATGATGAAAAATGCTATCTGCCTCCAGAGAAAGAACTGATAGCATACTCCTTTCCTTCCTTCCTCAAAATGACTGCTATGGAAATGTTTTACATGATTCATGCACATGTATAACCTATATCAGATTGCTTACCATCTCAGGTTGGGGGAGGGAAAGGAGGGATAGAATTTGGCACTCAAAATAAGAAAAAAATCCCAAAACAATGAATGTTAAAAATTGTTTCACATGTAGTTGGGGAAAAAATAAAATATTAAAAAAAATGCTTGTAGATTGATGTGAAGTCAAGAGTTTTTTTCCATGAGTATAAGCTGTTCCAAGTGGTCCTTGTTTTTAGTGATCCTTTCATTTAAGCTAGACCTGCACAACTTGACAATCGGTAGGGGCAAAAAATAAAATAGGCTAAGCTTCTTTGGGCTTCAGATAGGTTTTTAGCTGCTCACTTTCCAAGTAAAGGTAACTAAAGACAGCCTGACTATGGTTGTTTGCTGTGGGTCACATGACAAACAGAAGAGAGTGCTCAGAGACAGGCTGCCTGAAATCCTTTGGTGGGCTGCAGTTGGCCCATGGGCTGTATTTTGTGTGGTCCTGATTTAAACCGTGGTAGTCTTTGTGCATATTGTTCTGTTGGTTTTGCTTATTTCACTCTATACCAGTTCATATACATCTGACCATGTTTCTATAAATCCCTGATATTCATAATTTAATTTATTTTAGATTAAATTTTATTTTTTAGTGAACAAAATTTGTTTTTCTCTCCCCCTTCCCCCCTACCATTAGGGGAGAAAAAGAAAACTAAAATCCTTGCAACAAATATGAACAATCAAAACAAATTTCAGCTTTGTCCAAAAAGTACATATCTTATTCTGCACCTAGAGTCTGTCATTTCTCTGTTGGGAGGTGCATAGCCTGCTTTCATTATTGATCGTTTGGAATCATGGATGGTAATTACATCGATCAAAGTTCTTATAACTTTCAGTTGTTTGTTTTTACAGTGTTGGTATTGTATAAGTTCTGGTTCTGCTGTCTTCACTGTGCAGTCGTCTCCATCATTTCTTATGGCATAATAGTATTCCATTACATTTACATGCCATCATTTGTTCCCCATTCCCCAGTTAATGAGCACCGTATTAGTTTTCATATTCTTTGCTACTAAAAAAATAGCTGTTACAACTATTTTCATACGTGTGAATTCTTTTCCTCATTCTTTGAACTTTTTGGAATGCCTAGGATGCTTTCTGAATTCCATTTCTGATGAAGCTTTTATTTTATTATTGAGGTATAATTCTTATAGGAATTAAATTAGATAAGAAGTACTCAAAAGTTTAGTAGAAAGAGTACTGGATTTGAGGTCAGAGTTGTTAGGTTGAAATCTTGGTTCTGACGTGTAATACCTTGTGTAAGTCTCTAAACTTTTCTCAGCCTCTGTTTCTTCCTTTTTAAGAGGGTTTGACTAGATGCCTTTTAAGATCACATTGTACTCTGACATTCTCTTCTTCTATCTCTGACTTATATTACTATTCTGTCGCAACGGTTAGAATATGTAACTTTGGAGTAATACATTGTGATTAGGAAGTAGTGAAAAAGACTTTAAAAAGACACTCTTCACTGTATGGAAACGGAACTTTTTGATGCCTTTAGGTTTAGATATCTCATCAAAAGTGTGCCTAGCAGTTTTTTGTCTAAAGAGGTTCTGCTGCATGGGCATGTTTATGAATTCCAGGTAGTCTCATTAATACCATCTTCACAGAAGCAGGAAAAAGTTCTTAACCACAAAAATTTTATATTAAAGAATTCAGTATATATTGGATAAGTGGTCACTACTTGGTGTTTGACATGTGACGCATGGTCTATTAAGTAAATTGAACTTGTACTGATCTGTGGTTTTGGTCATATATAAATTCTTGGACTTACAATGCCATTTGTCAGTATTTTGAGGTGGCAAGTTCATAGGAAGTTTTTAGTCTTAATATGTGGTCTGTGTACTCTTTATTCATATATGAATTGCCTGCTTCTTTTTAAGATGCTGCTTGATAAGACTCTTAGCCAAGTCATTAGTGGGCCATTAGCAACCTTAAGGAGTGGAATATTCTAGAGGAATTCCCAAAGGATCTGTCTTTGGCTCTGGATTTTTCAGGATCAGTGATTTGAAGGCAAAAATGACATGTTTAGCAGACATAAAATTGGAAGGTATAGTTAATATATGTTGTTAGACAGTAGATTCAAGACTCAAAACAGTCTTACAGTTTAGAACTGTGAGCCAATTCTAATGTTGGTCCAAATCTCTACATATGGGTCCAAAATTTATCAACTGAAAAATATATAGAATGGTAAACAGACTGAATTCTGCCCTACAACTACTCCACACAGGTCTAGAAAAATTCCGGACTGAGTTCTGATCAGAAAATCCAAGGGGAAAAAAAAGTCACAGTGAGTCATTTCTCCAGGCCAGGTCAGCAATAGGAATATAGAGATATTTCTGAATACTTCAAATAGGGTCTAGCCAAGGTATGACTGTGTACAGCATTCAATTGCAGGGATTGAATGATGAGTTACCTGTGGCTATGCAACAGGGAAAGAAAAGGTCTGAGAACTGGCACAGAAGAACAAGTACTAACTGGCAGCTCTGTCACTCACTACCTAGTATTTATCATAGATCCAATTTGGACTAAGGAGGAGCGACCTGTGCCCAAGTGTGGTGGTCTAGGGCAGGGATTGATCATGGATTGTAGGCTGGGTAATGAGCCAAGTGCAGAAACAAGTAGCAGATGTGAGACTCAGACTTTGAGACCATACTGAGGTCTTTTAAGAAAATTTTTATAATATTTACCCCCAATTATATGTTAAAACAGTTTTTTTAAACATTTTTAAAGTTTTGAGTTCCAATTTTTTTTTTTTACATTTTCATTTAAAGTTTTGGTTTCTAAATTCTGTCCCTCCTCCCCCCTTCCCCTCTGCCTGAGATGATAAGCAATCAGATGTAGGGTATACATGTGCAATTATGTAAAACATTTCCATATTAAGTCATTTTGTATAAGAAGACCTGAATAAAAGAAAAAAAATGAAAGAAAGTGAAAAATAGCACGCTTCAGTCCATATCCAATGAATATCAGTTCTTTTTCTGGAGGCATATAGTATGCTTCATCATTAGTCCTTTGTGATTGTCTTGGATCATTGTATTGCTGAGAATAGCTAAGTCATTCACAGTTATTCATCAAACAGTATTGCTGTTACTGTGTACAACATTCTCCTGGTTTTGTTCACTTTACTATACATCAGTTCATGTAAATCTTAACTGGTTTTTCTGAAATCATCCTGCTGTTCATTTCTTAAAGTACAGTAACATTCCATTAACAATCATATACCACAGCTTGTTTAGCCATTCCTTGATTGATGGGCATCCCTTTGATTTCTAATTTTTAGCCACCACGAAAAAAGCAGCTCCTTTTCCTTTTTTTTTTTTTGGTGATGTCTTTATGATACAGACCTAACAGTGATATTGCTGGATCAAAGGGTATACAGTTTTCTCGCCTTTAGGTGTAACTCCAAATTGCTCTCCAGAATGGTTGGATCAGTTCCCAACTTTACCAGCAGTGCATTAGTGCCCCAGTTTTCCCATATCTCCTCCAACATCCAACATTTTCCGTTTTTGTCATATCAGCTACTTTGATGAGTATGAGGTGGTACTTAAGAGTTGTTTTAATTTGCATTTCTCTGATCAGTAGTGATTTAGAACATTTTTTTATTACTATAGATAGTTTTGATTTCTTTGTCTGAACACTGCTTGTCCATATCCTTTCACCTTTATTGGTTGGTAAATGACTTGTATTTTTTTATAAATTTGACTCTGTTCTCTATATATTTGAGAAATGAGGACTTTATCAGAGATATTTGTTGCAAAAATTTCCCACCAGTTTTCTGCTTTCCTTTTAATCTTGGTTGTGTTAAATTTTGTTTGTACAAAATCTTTTTAATTTAAATTATATATTTTATATAAATTATGTAATTTAATAATGAGTAATCAAAATTACTCATTTTGCATTTCATAATGTTCTCTCGTCTGGTCATAAATTCTTTACTTCTCTATAGATCTGACTAGTAAACTTGCTTTTATTATATATATAATATATTTATTATATAAATTCGTTCTTTCTCTATAGATCTGACTAGTAAACTAATATTCCTTGCTCTTCTAATTGTTTATGGTATCACCCTTTATGAATAAATCATATATGCATTTTGACCTCATCTTGGTATATAGTGTTAAATGTCAGTCTGTGCCTAGTATAGTTTCTGCCATACTGTTTTCCAGTTTTCCCAAGCAGTTTTTGTCAAATAATGAGCTTTTGTTCCTAAAACTTGTATCTTTGGATTTTTCAGATAGTAGATTACTGTGGTTATTTACTATAGTGCAATGTGTACCTTATCTATTCCACTGACCCACCACTATATTTCTTAGCCAATATTAGATTGTAAAAAACTGGTATAGCTAGACTACTTTCCTTTGCATTTTTTTCATTGACTCCCTTGATATCCTTAACCTTTTTTCTTCCAAGTGAATTTTGTTATTTTTTCTAGCTCTATAAAATAATTTTTTGGTAGTTTAATTGGTATGGCACTGAATAAATAGGTGAATTTAGATAGAATTGTCATTTTTATTATATTGACTTGGTCTACCCACAAGCAATTCTTATTTTTCCAATTGTTTAGATTTGACTTTATTTGTATGAAAAGTGTTTAGTAATTATGTTCATATAGTTCTTGTGTTTGACTTGGCAGGTAAACTCCCAAATATTTTATTTTGTCTGCAGTTATTTTAAGTGGAATTTCTCTTTTGAGCTCTTCCTGCTGGACTTTTTTGGTAATATATAAAAATGCTGATTATTTATGTGGGTTTATTTTGTATCCTGCAACTTTGCTAAAGTTGTTAATTATTAAATTGTTAAGGTTTAGTTAATTCTCTAGGATTCTTTAAGTATAACATATTATCTGCACAGAGTGATAGTTTTGTTTTCTCATTGCGTAGTCTAATCCCCTTGATTTCTTTTTTGTCTCTTTGCTATAGCTAACATTTCTAATACAGTATTGAATAATAGAGGTGATGAGTATCCTTGCTTCACTCCTGATTGTATAGATAATGCTTGCTGATGGATATTGAGGTCTTAAAGGCAGTCCCACATCCTCTCTGAAATCTGTAGTGGAATAACCAGGGCAGGAATCCCAGACTAAAGTGAAGCCTATAGTTATATTGCTCTGTACCTGAGAACTGGCTGAGTCCAACAGTAATCACCTTGAGCTCCAACCAGGGACAGGCTCACAGTTGTGTTGATTGAACCCATATTCAGGTCAGGAAGCTGCACAGTGTAGACCAGGAAGGCAAAGAACTTTTCTCCAGATTAGATTGTTTTGGGTGCCCTAAAAAATTTTGGTCTCCTGTCCCTGAGATCTTGGAATAACACAACATTTAGTACCTCCAAGAAAGTAGCAAGAGTCAAGAGAACTCAAAACAGGACCATATATAACCCAGCCGTTTTCTCCAACTGGGCTCTGGCAGAAAGTTCAGAGTCAGATTTACTGGGGAGATAACACGAAGACAGTTATGTACAAACAAGATATGTACAGGATAAATTGGAGACAACTAATAGGAGGAAAACTGTAGCACAGTAGTTGTAAGATTTTTGATCTTCAGAGCCATTTATGCATTTAAAAATTATTGAGGATTTCCCCCCCAAGAATTTTTGTTTATGTATTTTAAATGTTTTGATATTTACCATATAGAAATGTAAACCTAGTATTATTATGAAAATGGCTTTGATTATGTGGACCTCCTGAAAGGGTCCCTAGACCCTTTAAAAAATTATTTTCAATATTCTTTTTTTTTTTGCTTTTTGAAGGGCAGTTGGGGTCAAGTGACTTGCCCAAGGTCACACGGCTAGTTTTTGGTGGTTTTATTTGGGGGGTGTTAAGTGTCTGAGGCCGGATCCAAACCCAGGTCCTCCTGACTCCAGGGCCAGTGCTCTATTCACTACACCACCTAGCTGCCCCTTCAATATTCTTTAAAAAAAATTTTTGAGGTCCAAATTCTCTCCCTCCCTACTTAACTGAGAAGGCAAGCAGTGATACCAATTATACATGTGAAATCTTGTGAAACATATTTCTATATTAGTCATATTGCAAAAAAAAAAAAAAGCATGAACAATAAAGTGAAAAATTTTACTTCAGTTTGCAATTAGAGTTCATTAGTTCTTTGTGTGGAGGTAGATAACATTTTTTTCATCATGGGTCCTTTGGAATTGCCTTTGGTCATTTGATTGACCAGAACAGCTAAATTTTTCACAGTTGATCATCATAATATGTATTTTTTTTAAAGCAGTCGGGGTTAAGTAACTTGCTCAAGGTTACACAGCCAGTTATTTCTGGGTGTGGTGCTAAGTATCTAAGCCCGGATTTGATCCCCAGGTCATCCCGACACTGGAGCCGGTGCTCTTACTCTCTGAGCCACCTAGCCGCCCCGATCATCATAATGTTGCTGTTACTATTTACAGTATGATCGCTTCAGTTTGAATCAGTTCATATAGGTCTTCCCAGGTTTTTCTGAAACCATCCCCCTCAACATTTCTTATAATACAGTAGTTCTCTATCATAATAATATGCCTCAACTTGTTCAGCCATTTTCCAGTTGATGAGCATCTCCTCAATTCCCTACTTTTTGCCACTACAAAAAGAACTGTTATAAATATTTTTGTACATAAAAGTCCCTTTACTTTTCCTTTGATCTTTTTGGGGTGACCTAGTAGCAGTGTTGGTGGGTCAAAGTTTTATAAGAGTTTTATAAGCATTCGGTCATAGTTCCAAACTCTTCTCCAGAATGATTGGATCAGTTCACAACTGTAGCAGCATTTCATTAATGTACCTATTTTCCTTCATCCTCTCTAGCATTTGTCATTTCTGATAGATGTGAGGTGGTATATTAGAATTATTTAATTTGCATTTCTCTAATCATTAGTGATTTAGAAAATTTTTTCATATAACTATATAGTTTTGATTTCTTCTTCTGGAAACTACCTATTCATATGCTTTGACCATCTATCAATTGGGGAATGGCTCCTATTTTTATAAATTTAACTCAGTTCCCTACATATTTGAGGGATGAGGACTTTATCAAAGAAATGTTATAAATTTTTTGATATTTTTCCATTGTTTTTAGTAATTAGGTCAGTTTTTGCTTTTGCTTTGTCTGAGATCATGATTGCTACCTCTGCATTTTTTACTTTAGCTGAAGCATTATAGATTCTGCCCCAGTTCCTTATTTTAACTCTGTGTGTCTTTTAGTTTCAGATATGTCTCTTATACACACCATATTGTTGGATTTTAGTTTCTAATCCATTCTGCTGTATGCTATATTCTGTTTTTTTTGGGTGAGCTCATCCTATTTACATTCACAGTGATTGCTGTGCATTTCCCTCTATCTTATTTTCTTCTGTTTATCCTTCTCTCTCTTATCCTTTCACTCCTCAAATATCTGTTTTGCTTCTGACTACTGCCTCCCTTAATCTGCCCTTCCTTTTATCATCCCCACTCCTATGTCTTATCCCCTTCCCTTCTCTTTCCCTGTTGGGTAAGATAGATTTCTATACACAACTGAGTATGTATATATATTCTTCCCTCTTTTAACCAATTCTGATGAGAGTGAGGTTTAAGCATTGCCCACCATCCTTCACCCCCCATTTTCTTCTCTGCTGTAAAAGCTCTTCCTTGCATACTTCTTTTATGTTAGAAAAATTTCCCCATTCTACCTTTCCCTTCCCCCTTCTTCCAGTGCATCCCTCTTTCTCACCCCCTTCTTTTTTTTGAGATTATCTCAACATAATGGCTTCTGATTATGTAGACTCCTTCTAACTGCCATAATAATGATAAAGATCTTCAAAGTTGGGGCGGCCAGGTAGCACAGCAAGTAAGAGCACTGGCTCCAGTGTCAGGATGACCTGGAGATCGAACCCCGGGCTCAGACACTTAGCACCACATCCAGAAATACCTGGCCGTGTAACCTTGAGCAAGTTACTTAACCCTGATTGCTTAAAAAAAAAAAAAAAGATCTTCAAGGTTACAGGTATCATTTCATTTTGGAATGTAAGCAACTTAACCTTATTGAGTTCCCCTTGATTTCTTTTTCACGTTTACCTTTTTTGCTCCTCTTGAATCTTGTGTTTGAATGTCAGATTTTCTATTTAACTCTGGTCTTTTTGTCAGTAATGTTTGAAAGACCTCCATTTCATTAAATATTCATATCTCCCCCTCCCCCCCCTTCCGCCAGCCCTGAAAGATTATAATCAGTTTTGCTGGGTAGTTATTCTTGGTTGTAATCCTAGGTACTTTGTGTTCCGGAATATCATATTCCAAACCTTTGCTGCTGTGCAAGCTGCTAAAGCTTTTGTGATCCTGATTGTGACTCTATGATATTTGACTTATTTCTGGCTGCTTGTACTATTTTCTCCTTGACCTGTAAGCTCTGGAATTTGGTTATAACATTCCAGTGAGTTTTCATTTTGTTTTCAGATCTTAGGAATGATTGGTGGATTTTTTCCATTTCTTTTTAATTTGAATTTTTATCCTCTGGAATTAAGATATTGGGGGCAGTTTTTATTTATAATTTCTTGAAATATGATGTTTAGGCTCTATTTTTTATCATGGCTTTCAGATAGTCTAATAATTCTTAAATTCTCTCCCCTTGATCTATTTTCCTGGTCAGTTCTTTTTCCAATGAAATTATTTCATATTTTCCTCTGTTTTGTCATTGTTTTATTATGACTTGCCCAAGATCACACACACACACCCAAGGCTAGTAAGTGTTAAGTGTCTGGGGTCGGATTTGAACTCAGGTCCTCCAGACTATAGGGCCGGTGCTCTGCTCACTGTGCCACCTAGCTGCCCTGGAACATTTTTCCTCAAATGAATTTTTTTTTTTACTTACTATTCCATCTGGCCAGTTCTGCCTTTTAAGAAGTTATTTTCTTCATTGAATTTTTGTGCCTCTTTTATTATTAGGCCAATTCTGTTTTTGAAGGTGTTATTTTCTTCAGTATTTTTGTGTGTGTGCCTCTTTTACCAAGCAGTTAATTCTCTTTTCAGTGTGCTCATTTCTTTTCTCATTTTTGAATCTACCACTCTAAGCTCTTTCTTCAACTCCGCCAGGAATTCTTGTTGGGCTTGGGTCCAATTATCAGTTTTCTTTGAGGCTTTGCTTGTAGCTGTTTTCACATTGTTGTTTTCTTCTCTGCTCCTTGGTCTTCCCTGCTACCACAGTACCTTTTTATAGTCAAGTTTTTGTTGTTGTTGTTATTTGCTCATTTCCCAGTCTATCTTCTGACTTTGAAATTTATCTTAGAGGGGTCTAAACTCTGCTTACCTCAGAGTAGATAAACACTATTCCAAACACTATTTCAAGCTTCAGGCTTTTTCATGCTGCTCTTTTTAGAGCTAGTTTGGGGGGGGGGGGTAAGATCTGCAAGTTTTTGGTGGTTCCAAGGTGGTATCATTTGGAAAAAGTTGTGGTCACTGCCCTTCTGATCTGGTGTTTACCCACTGAGAGCTTTTGTTCTTCTGCAGCTGCAAGTGCTAGTGCTCCTCTTGGCTGTAAAACTGTGAGCAGGGCTCCTGCTCCCTTGTGACCAACTACAAGCTCTCCTCTCTGTCCTAGAACTGCTGCACAGAGTTGTGTATGAGTAATAGAGGTGCCAGTCAGTGCCAGCTGCACCCAGTGCCCAAACCTCTTCTGCTGAACTCCTAAGTTATGTTAGGCTGGAAAAATGTCTCACCCTGACCTTCTTTTTACCCTGTTTCTCCAAAATTTGATTTGAGGTATTATTTTAAAGTTGTTTGGGGGGATATTGAGGGAGTTCAGCTGGGCTGCTGCTTGGCTCCACCTTCCAGACTATATATTGAGAACTGCTGTATTGGCATTAAGAGAGAAAGGCTTCTTGTAAAAGGTGGGATTTTATCTGGGACTTGAAGATAGCCAAGGAAGCCAGGAGGAAGTACTGAGAAGAGAGAATTCTAGGCTTGAGGGACAACCAGTGAAAATGCCTGGAACCTGGGGTTTCAAGGAACAGCAAGAAGGCCAGTATCACTGGATTGTAGAGCAGGTGGAGGGAGTAAGGACTAAGGTACAAGAAAACTAGGAAGGGGACCAGAGTCTAAAGGACTTTAAATGCCAAATAGGATTTTATATTTGATCCTGGAAGTGATTGAGATCCACTGGATTTTCTTGAATGGGGGTGGGGTGACGACATGGTCAAACCTGTGTTTTAGGAAGATTGCTTGGATAGTGGAGCATGACCTGGAGTGCGGAGAGATTTGTGGCAGGGGCATCAACCAGAAGACTATTGCAGTAGACCAGGTGTGAGATCATGAGGATAGTTGCGCCAGATAGTTGCAGTGTTAGAGGAGTGAAGGGAATGTATATGAGAGATGTTGTGAAAGTAAAATCATAGGACTGAGCAATAGATTGGATTGAGAGAGAGGTGAAATAATGAGTTCATCTGGGGCCCCTGTTTGCCTTTTGATCAACAAATGTCCTAAAAGAGTGGTCTGAATGTCCTACTTTTTTTCTGCCATAGATTTCTTTAAGCAATCTAGCAAGCTACGAAGGCTTTCCCCATTATAGCAAAATTGCTGCTCTCAAAAGTCACCACTGCCTCAAGTGTCCTTTATCTTTCAACTTTTTCCTTCCATGGATTCTTTGACAGTACACTTCTGGTTTTCTCCAGGGTATTTGTTGTATTAGAAGGAACTTTGGAGGTTAACTAACTTGCTCAAGGTCACTCATTTAGTGAGTGAATTGGGGCCTGGAGCCCAGGTTTTCAGATTCCAAGTTCATTGCTATTGCCACTCTGCCATGTTGTCTCTTTGATATGAACCACTCTTTCATCCTTTATCTTAAATTAGAAAAATGGCTGATGGTTGCAGCCACAGCCATGGACTAGGAAGGAGAATACCAAAAATCTTGTTTTGACATGCCTTTACAAGCTGTGTAACATGAGGAAAATAACATTATTTTTCTGAGCCTCACTTTCTTAATTTAAAGAACAAGGTGAATATATATCAGCCTTGTTACCTCACATACTTGTATTAGATAAAAATTATGAAAGTAAAAATGCTTTGTAACTGAAAAAGTATTAAGATAGTACTATATACTGAATTATCTGCCCATTAATTATCTGCTTTATGAATTTTCTGTAGCAGGAAGTTTGGGCTTTTCATATTTCCTAACCTAGGTCCAGGTGTCCTAGGACTAAAATGAAAGGGAAGGATTTGACATACAAGCCAGAATAGGAATATATTATACATGGCTGAGTGTTTATCTCTGATTAAGATAAAAAACTAGATGTAATTGATTTTTAAATTATCTATGGTTATTCTTAATTGTTCATATCTTTTGTATTAATATAAATAACTGAGAATTGAAATGAATTTTCTATTTTATGCCCCCTCCCCTTATTAAGGGCCATTGGGCTCACATGTTCTCCCCTTTTACATCTTTAACATATTCAGTATTGGTGACACATCAGTCTTTTTTACTGTGTAGAGCATGGAATTTTCCCCCTCTCCCTATCTTTTTTAAGGTTCCTTTAAGCTTTTGATCAAAAAATGTATTGTAGCTACAGGTTGTCATGCTATATTTAAGGTCTTCTGGCCACCTGTCTGAACATTAATGCTTCCATTGGGCCAGATAATAGCTTTCAGAATGGATGACACCTTTGGAAGCTTCAAGGTTAGCTATTTATATACAGAGCAGCAGTGTGTGTATGTGGGTGGGGGGTGGGGGTAGGCCAGCAGTAGCTCAGGCCTCAAAAGAGGTTGCTGCCAGGAAATCAACAAAATGCAAAAGCTTAGCAATAAATGAGGAAAAGATGGATCAAGCCATTCATTTTATTGTAGGTGGATGAGGGAAAGAAGTCTTTCAAAGAAACTCCTTTTTTTTAAAGTGGGTGAGGGCCATATTAAATTAAGGTAACATTTCATTTCTGATATATAATTATAGGAGAGGTGCAAAGTGAGTGAATTTTTAGCTAGCCAAAACTTTATCCCTTTAAACACCAACATTTTATTTCAAGCCAGTTTTATAGAATTATAGCATGTCAGAGGCAATATATGGCAATGCAAAGAATGCTGCATTTTGGAGCCGGGAGACTTGGGTTCAAATCCTAATTCTGAAATTTGCAGGCAAGTCATATCACCTCTCTTAGTCCCGCTTTCTCACCTGTAAAGTGGACTTAGTATTAATCTCTTCTGCCTATTTCACAGGGTTATTTTGAGGAATGTGCTTTGTAAACTCTAAAGTGCCATAGAATTGTAAGCTATTTTGGAAGGGATCTTAAAAGAGAGTGTCAGAAACAGAAGGAACTTTAGAGGTTGACTCAAACCCCTCGTTTTGTATTCTGTGAAGAAATTGAGACTCAGATAATTTAAGTGACTTGCCCTAAATCTTACCCCAACTAGTAAAGCCAGTATTTGAATCTCAAGTCGTAGAATCGTTGACTCCAACTTGAGTGCTCTCTTTACCACACATACTACCTTTAATTCTCAAATATATCATATTTTCTCATTTTTTTTTCATAAAATGAGTGTGTTTCAAGGATTTCATTGATGTAGGCTCCTTTTACCAATGCAGATCACAGCTCTTCTATAGCATATAGAAGACCATACATGTGGTCTTTGAGAATGGCTGTGACTGACTAAAAAATTCATCCCCCTGCAGCTAAGCTTGTTTGAGCTTCTCTGATTTTAGTTAGGCTGGTTCTTAGATGACAGACGTAGTCCATTTCTGAACTCGTGTGAAAGCCTTTCCAGCTTGGTAGGGTTTTGCTAATACATGTGTTCTGCTAGTATAGAGAACACATGGGTATCTCCAGTCTTTGATAAACATATTAAATAATACTTAGCTTTTCATGATGACTTGAGGTCATTGTTTTGAATGGCAGTTATGAGAAGACATCAGATATGCATATCTTCCTGCTCAGTGTTTTGTCCAAAATCTTTCCCAGCTCAACCTTGATTAGACCTCTTGAAGATGATGTCAGATGGAAGGATGGAAAGTAGGTCCAATTTGTCACAAATAATCCACAAAATAGGTTAATCCATGTGTACATAAATGAGTCTATAATACCACCTTAAATTTGTCTAGCACTTTATCTTGGTTACAAGCATGATAAAGTGATGCCTTCAGGATTTATTGAGGTATGTGAGACTGTTTGTTCTTACGATAAATGGCCTCATATTACTATGCTTTTTTGAATTGCTTTTTATAGTTTTTCTCTCTTATGCTATTTTATATCACTTACCTCTTTGTATGCCTTCTTCTAGCAGCATTCTTCTCGTTTCATTCTAATTTTCTAATTTAGTAGTTAAAATTCTCTAAAATAAGATGAAAAAGAATCTTTGTGAGGGACTTGCCAATGAGCCAAGTGCATGAAATTTAGTATGTGAGCTTTGCTTCCTTCCCAGTTCTCAATGGTGACCTTAAACATTTGTTGTCAGATAAGTGATAGCTAGGTAAATGAGATACTGCTGAATTTGGATTGTATTATTCTTGGTCACTTCAGATGACTTTGAAATAAAAAAACTTAGATTATTCTGCTAAAATGGCACTAATATCTTTCTTAGATGGACTATTAACATGGTCTTTACTTCCTTTAGTGTATTTCTATCAAGGAGGATAAAGGAATTTTGGAACTTATTCATTTTTAGGACAGTATAACAAGAAGTAGTGGAGTTTTTTCTAGTTTATTTACTTCTTAATGCTAAGCAGGAGAATACCCCCAATCCAGTGCCCTCTGAATTTGGAGCTTTTAAAGAAATGTAGCACTTTAGTAAAGAGATATTTTTCCCTGACTTCTCTGGAGTAACCCTATAAGGGGATTTCTTAGAATCACCTGGGAAGAGAGGCCCTCATCTGTTTCCCAGAAGCTTGCCATGCAGTTTATGTTTTTGATCTTTTCTCTCTTTCCTATCACCAGTGCTTTCTTGGTCCTTTGCCAAGTGGTGGCTACGAAGCATAGCAGGAACTCTTGTTTGCCTTTACTGTGTAACCAGTATATACATGTCAATATACTAGGTGCTCTCACCTTCCATGCCTCCTTCTGACCATTGAACCGGTTCAAATTGTTGGGGTTAGTAAATTTCTTCCTTTCAGTTTAACCTTACAGGTTTGTACTACTAAGAGTTGTGATGTGGTGGAAAAATTCAGATTAATCTGCTCTGTGACTTACTACCTAAAGTATAAATTTGTGTTATCAGGCTGCTTGGTGTAATGCCCTGGAAAGAAATACTGAATTCATAATGGTGGTTTAGACTACTGAATTGATCCTGAGTAGATATATAAGAATGGGTAGGAAAGTGTTTGCAGGCTTTTTTTCTGAATATCTGTGTTTTCTTTCCCTTGAAAGGGACAGCTGTACCCAGTTGACCATAAGTTTGACTAACAGAGGGACATATCTGGATAATATGAAATCATAGTTGCAGGTATCGACAGTTCTGGAGCCAAACTTTACCTGGAATTAAAATAGTAAAAGAACCTTGACCCAGATAAACTCTGCAAAATCACTGTAATTCCCATACCCCAAATTGACAGGCAGAACAAATAGTAGGTCTCCGTATTTGTTACATCTTTCCTGCTCCCTGCCTCAATAAAGTACCTTGGTCCTTGAAGATAGTAAAATTCTCCTTGATCTTTTGTGAAGATATTTAACGTGTATGTGGAGAAAGAGCCAGAGGAGAGAGAGAGACCTGTGGATCTGTTATCTCTGCCTGTGTCATGTTACTATTAGAAGTTGTCAAAAGCTAAGTTTCTAATGCAAAGTAGTTATATTTAATTGAGCAGTTCTCATTTTAATGAATAATGATTTGCATGCTTGTATGTGATATAAAAATTTCCAAGTATGATCAGTGTTATTTTAATTATATATATTTAATTTATTGTTATTGTTGTTTATCCTTTGTTCTTGAAGAGGACCATGACATCAGGAAGGTGATGCCATGACTTGAATTGAATTGAAGTGAGGGAGGGCTCTGCAGAGGCACCAGCCTCACTTTCTCCTCTGGAGCAGTCTGGGTCCAGTGGCAGAATACAGATCTGGACTCCTGGAGATGACCCCAAATGTTTAATTATGTTTCCATTTTCAAAGAAAGATTTGTGCTGGTTGTTGGGGACAGTTTTATAACATGCCCTATTGCCAAAGTTAGAAGACCTCAAATTTGAGACTTCAAATATGTATAGAAGCAGTCTGTGTTCTTGAGAGGAATCTTGCTAACTCTTGGGAAGGTCCCTTTTCTCTGGACCTCAGTTTCTTCATTTGTAAAGCTGATAGGGTTGAACTTAATGGTCTTTTAAGGTCATTTCTATCTCTAAATCCTTTGGTTGTATGGTGATAGTAACAGTCTTAAATACTTTTTAAATTTAATTTTTCCTCTAGTCTTGTATCTTGACTGCTCAAAAGCCATTGCGTCCTGATTGTAGGCAGCCAGGTGGCTAGAATCGGAGAGATCACTGGGCTTAGAGTCAGGAAGACCCATCTTCATGAATTCAGATCCGGTTTCAGACAGTTACTAACTATGTGACCCTGGTATGTTACCATGTTTGCCTCAGTTTCTTCATCTGTAAAATGAGCTGCAGAAGGAAATGGCAAGGCATTTCAGTATCTTTGCCAGGAAAACCCCAAATGGGGGTCACAAAGAATTGGACACAACTGAAAAACCTCTGACCAACAGCTCACCATAGGATCATAGGATTTAAAGCTGGGAGGGGACCTTAGGGTTCACCTTATCCAGCCCCCTCATTTTACAAATGAGGAAACTCAAATTCTGAGGACTTGAGTTACTTCCTAAGGTCACACAGATAATGAGTAGCAGAGTCTGAATTTGAATGCAAGTCTTTTTATTTCAATCAAATTTCAAATCTGATTTTACATCAAAGTCAGATCATTCTTATGGTACCTTTCTGAATTAAATTGCAACCCTTCAGCCTAGGATTCCAAACCTTTACTGATGTAGCCTCATAATATTTTTTCCTGTCTTCCCCTTCCCTCCCCCCAATACTTTATTCTCTTTCTTCTTCATACCCTCTACTGTGGGCAAACTAATCACTATTCTCCAACTTCATTAAGTTTCCCTCTCCAATGCACTGGCTTATTTTTTTTTCTTCTGCCTGGACTGTTCTCCTTCCTCCTTCAAAGAGATGGAGTGTGAAATGATTCTTGAAGACTTTTTAATCTCCCCAACTGGATGATTCTTCCTTTCTGAACCTACCTGATGCTGTTTACCCTTTCCTAAGGCCCTATTGGTTTGCTTTATATAAAGATTATTTGTGTACTTGTTTTTTCTTCCCTTTCCACCTGCCTTCTGCAAAACTGGAAGTACTTAAAAGTAGGAATTCTATCTAAATTTTTTATTTCCTTTGTATTTCTTTTTGTTTGCTGAATACCTGGCTTTGGCCTTAGTGGGTACTCAACAAATATTAATTGAATTGATTTGGATTTGGACCAGGGTTATAGCTCTTACATAAATTCCATTGTAGTAACCCATCTGAAACTTTTGGGTCATTTCAGTTTTGAAAATAACAGAATTCATCACAATCTGTGGTGCTGCAAAGCCCCATGGCTGAAGCCTGTGCTCTACTACAGATAATTGCTTTCCCACCTAGGTTGTTTTCAAAATCTCCCAGTTCTAAACATTTAATCTCTTTTCTGGCTTAATCAAGAAGCAGAGCTTCCTTAGTGCCAGACTTGGCATAGAAAATGTGGGCATGGTGCCGTTCATTCTGCACCCTGGGCCTCAGAGAATGGAGAAAGCAACCTCTCGTGGCACTGAAAACAATGCAGCTGACCCCCACACCTGGCAGTCTGTAAAGAGCTGTGGAATCTGTAAACTTTCTGCACTACTGCCTAACAGTTGCAGATGGTCTGAACCGATGATTAAATATCGCTTCTGTTTTGCCCAGAACTGCTGTGGCCATACCCTCAGTGTCTGGTTTTACATTCCAGTGGGTAATTAAAGGGGCAGAGCCAACTCCTGTTACTTCCAGGACATCTCTTTCACTTGGCTTAGAAGTGATTTCAGTTTTTGCCAATTGCAAATTCAACTGCAATGAGCAAGGGCTGTGAATGACCATTTTTTTTTTTTGAAAATTTAAAAACTGACTTAAAAATGGTCTCTAATGAAAGTGAATGATTCTTACAGGTTGCTTTCTCAGGTAGGTGTTTTGCCATCCGACACATCAAGGTGATTCGGCAATGTATTTTTCTTCTGAGTTAGCACATGACATTGAATGGACAGAAATAACACAGATTAAAGACTGTTACAGGCATGTCTGCTGAGGAATAAATTTCCTTCTGATTGAGGTGGCATTTGTGGATGTTACCTTAATACAGGTAATGAGGGAAATTTTCAGCAAACAGAAAGAATTCCTAAAGTATCACCTGAACTGGATAGTTTTTTTTTTTTTTTAAGAGCCCTTTAAAGTTTGAAAGTGCCTCAGGCTATTAAGTCTGCTGGCAGTAAATGCCGTGAAATTATCCCACATTAACTTCCCAACTTCTTACCACAGTCCCTTATGCCTCCGCCAATATAATGAACTGGAAGAAGCAGAAATCAAAATTCTGCTTATTTTTTGCCAACAAGGCTGTCATTGTCCACTCCCACAAAACCTGCAAGGGCACAGAACCCTCAGAGAGAAAGATTGTGTCAGTTTCCTACCTGAGTTGACTTATGACAGTGGCCATATGGGAACCTGATAATGAAGATTGCAGTTCATCCTTGTAGAGCCTGTCTAATGATTAGAAGATTAAACATTTTGTTTAAATTAGCAATGTTTTTCTCCCTCTTCTGAGTGTTAAACTACTATCAGTGCAGGGTGGAATCTCCTTAATACTCCTTTACTGGACTCCCACACTCTGGTTGTGATTGTCAGCAGGAGGTTAAGAAAGTCTCATTTTAATTAAAAAAGCAATTTTTAGCAATAGTTGAGATTATGTGTGTGTCAGAAGAGGCACTTCTGACCATGTGAACTCCCTGATTATGGAGAGCAGTGAGTATAGCTTTCTTCTGGAGCATGACAATGAACCTAATAGGAAAATATTGTGGTGTGTATAGCTAGGTATGAAACACTGCCTTTGCATTAATAGCAAATTCTTAGATCTGTCCTTCAATTTGTGGGTTTTATGTGTGGGTTGAAGAGGTTATAAAAGATGTGATAGGTTATGTGAAATTGAGAGGGAAGGAATTACTCTGTAGTGTTTGTGATATATTAGATACTGGTCTTATTCCTGATCATAATACTGCATTTAACCATTGTTTAAATATATATGATGTATTTATTTCAGTTGTGTGATATATTTTTTCTCCCAGCATGAAACTGACTGACTGGAGAAATAGGCTAAACTTCTAAAGGAAACACTCTTCCTTTTGTTTAGCAACTCAAGTGATGTGTTTCAAATAAGGAAGACCTAGGATTTGGGCTGATAACTGTGTTGTATCACAAACTCCTTCCTTCTTTCACACCTAGGTTTACTCCCTTAGCTGTAGCTAATTTTTTACAACAGGATCCCAGGCTGATGGCCCTAAAGGAGACCAGATAACTATGTACCCTTGCTTGGTTGTTATTTCATAGAATTTTAGAGCTGAAAAAGACTTTAAAGATCATCTGACTCAGTCCCCTTATTTTTCTCCAGAAAGAGAAAGTGACTTGTCCTAGGTCACATGGCAAATAAATGACAAAACCAGGACCAGAATCCCAGTTTCCTAGTCCACTTACCCCACACTGCTTCCATTGCTGACTAGATCAGATTTCTTAAGTTGATCTTAATCAGAATCCTGGTAATTGATTTAAAACCAAACTGATCTTCAGAATATCATCAATGTTCTGAAAGCAGTGATTTTTTTTCTTCTCCTGTATCTTTTGAGAGTCAGTCATGCATCTCTTGCTCCTGGAAACTAAAGCTCAACTCAGTTGCTGCTTTCTTCATGAAATCATCTTTGATCCCCTATTCTTCCCTCTACTCGAAAAATAATGACCATGCCTTTTTGGGAGCCCAGCACATTGTACCTCCCTGATGTGCTTAATAATTTTATTGTACAGTTATTTTTGTATATGTTATATCCTGCAGTCAGACATTAGACTATAAACTATGTGAGGATAGGAATCATAATTTAGCTAAGATTCTCCCCCCCCCCCCAACCTACTACTCTACACTGCACATTTACAGCTCATTTCATTTATGCTAATTCGAAGCTAACTAAACCTCACTTGGGTTTTCCTGACTCATTTCCATTCTTGTGTTTTCTGACAGCCCTTCCTATTTGTCTTTTTTGGTCAGTTCTCAGTGGATTGTACGTAGTTTATCTGTGCTTTTCAGGTCTCTTTGCTCTTGCTACTGCCACATAGCCGGTCTTGGCAAGTTCAGGATTCTCCCCATTATTGTCTTTCCTGCTACTGCTTCTGCATGGGTGTGGATAAAGGTTCATCGGGATGTCAGTGTGGTGGGCAGTGGTCATGGGAAAACCTGCTTTGGGTAAATCCTGCTTGGTATAAACATTATAGGTGAGGCAGCATAGTGAAGTTAACCAAGGAGGGAGGAGAGCCTCTTGGTGCCTGGGATGTTAATGTGATTATTGCCAGTATAGATTATACCTTCATAGTGCCAAATGAGGAAGGAAAGAGGAATCTCAGGCACTTTTTTGCAATGGTCATCTGTTCTTCTAATGTTTGCTTCAGATTTCCTGATTTCTCCTGGTTTTTAGCACTCATCTTTTTGAAATTATTATATGCTTACTTATGTCATTCTAGGTCGGACATATTGTTGGTTTTGTTTTTGTGTCCTCCGTGCTTAATATAGTGCCTTTGCTCGTAGTAGGAGTTTAAAAACATTTGTGGAATTGATCATTCTCTAGCTCAGGGGTGGGGAACCTTCGACTGAGGCCACATGTGGCCTAAAGTGAGACTTTTTCCCTGAATCTAGACTTCACAGCGCAAATCCTTTTATTAAGGGAGCACATGTGGCCTCGAGGCAGCAGGTTCCCCACCCCTGCTCTAGCTGTTGCAATCAGAGAAATGTTTGCTGTCCCAGAGTTGGCCCATTTATACCCTAGTGTGAATAATTCACTGGGGCTTGGTAGATCATAGATTTAGAATTGTAAAGGACCTCAGAGGTCATCTAGTCCAATTCCCTCATTTTACACTTGAGGAAACTAAGGCCCAGGGTTGTAGCTTCACACCAGGAGTAAATCGTGCAGATAAGAATCAAACCTGGTGGCATAGTGAATAAAGCACTGGCCCTGAAGTTAGAAGAACTTGAGTCCAAATTCAGCCCCAGACACATTTGACTAGCAGTGTGATCTTGGGCAAGTCATTTAACCTCAATTGCCTTGCCTCCCCCCCCCCCCCCCAAAAAAAAAGAATCAAATCCTGGTCCCTTGATTCCAGATGTTATGTATTTTCCACATATCTTTTCACATTAAAATAAATCTTCTTATTTGTTATTCCTTAGGACACGATCATATTCTGTTGCATTTATATGCCGTTGTATTTTCAACCTTTCCCTAGTCTTTGGGCATAGGTTTGTTCCCAACTTTTTGCTACTAAACATATATCAGCTCAGGACCTATGATTTCATCAGTGTAGATAATTCATGGGTGTGGAAACTCTTTGCCATACAGATTATCAACTGCTTTGTAAAATACTTTGAGTTGGGGTGGGGGTGGGGTGGGAGACTGAGAAGCTAATTGACTTGTCAGCAGCTAGTGTCTATAAGAAGTAGGAGTTGAATCTGGTTCTAACCGATTCCACTGCCATCTCCTCTAGCTACTAGGCCATGCTGCCTCTATTTGCAAATGTTACCAGTAATGTTGCTATGAATTTTTGCGTATGTACAAATCTTTTTTGACTGTTAATAACCAGTATTGGAATTGAAACTCAAAAGGATCACTGGGTCAGAGTATATCAAGAATTTTATAAATGTTGTTTCATAATCCCAAATTATTTCTCAGAATGATCTGCCAGCAGTGAATTAGTGTGACTCTTCCCATAGTCCTGCCAACCTTGAATTTTCCATGTTTACTCTTATTACCAGTTTGATGAGTTTTAAGGCAGCAGCTTCAGAGATGTTTTAATTTGCATCTCTCTGATTAATGATTTTTAGCACTTTTTTCAGATGTTTCCTTCTTTTTTTTTTTTTTTATAGTACTTTGTCTAGACCAGGGGTTCTTAACCTTTTTTGAAGTCTGTGGGCTCAGAATAATAGAATTACAGAGGAAACTGATTACAAATACTTACCAAAATATTAAAAACAAATAAAAACAAGTTTGCAATCTCTAGTTTAAGAACCTGGTCTGATCTTTCATTGCCCCTAATCATATTCTGCCATTTATTGACTTCACATACATTTTTTTTTTAAAGCAATTGGAGTTAAGTAACTTGCTCAAGGTTACATGGCCAGTTATTATTTCTGGTTGTGGTGCTGAGTATCTGAGCCCGGATTTGATCCAGGTCATTCCGACACTGGAGCCGGTACTCTTACTCGCTGAGCCACCTGGCCGCCCCTAAGCAATTGGGGTTAAGTAACTTGCTCAAGGTTACACAGCCAGGTGTTTCTGGGTGGGTGCTAAGTGTCTGAGCCCGGGATTCGATCTCCAGGTGTTCTCAACACTGGAGCCGGTGCTCTTACTCGCTGTGCTACCTGGCCGCCCCTCACATACATCTTATAACACCTCATCTCCATTATATTGTAACTCCTTGAAAGCAGGGACTACAAAAAAAAAAATCTTTGTTTCATCAGTGACAGGCACAGAGCTCTGCCCAGGTAATAAGTTCCTTAATAAATATTTGTTGAAATGAATCAGACTAAGAGCCTTCTGGGACTGGATGGTACCTTCAGGTCATTTATTAATTATATAACTATAATTATATATATTACATCATATATAAATGTATTATAGATAATATTTATCAATGATTAATCCCCCTGTATTACTATGGATAATTAGAAGCTGGTTGTATCTATTCATCTATCTTTGTCCCAAAACTGGATTGTAACAATCCAGTTACAAAAGGAAGTAACACAGAACTATGAATTCACTTTTTGTTCCTGTGTGTTGCTTTCTTATTTATTTGGTACATCCAGATCCATTTCTTTTGTACCTCATGCCTTTTTGGTTTTCTTGCTTTTTTTTTTGGAGGGGGGAAAGTAGGGCAATTGGGGTTAAGTGACTTGTCCAAGGTCACAGGCTAGTTTTTGTGTTAAGGTTGGAGTTGAACTCAGGTCCTCCTGACTCCAGGGCTGGTGCTCCGTTCCCTTTGACACCTAGCCTTCACTTTTGCCTTTTTTTTTTTAAATGTTTCATGAATTAACTAGCACATGAGTTCTTAATACACAGGTTAATTGATGTAATATATATAACCTCCAGGTACCCTATATTTCATCAAGGTGAGCACTCCATCCACTGACACAGATCACAACCCATCAACCACCTGACAGTCTGTAAGGAACATTCAGGATACAGTCAGGGCTGTGGCAGAGCCTAGGTACTAGGCAGGGCAAGGCCAGGTTGGCATCAGGGCCCTTTTCTTAAGGAATTTGATGAGTATTTATGAGACTGGACTTCTGACTTTCCCCATTCATTCTACCTCCTAGGCTAACCTGCCACTCCAAAGCAGCAGTGAGAATTCCTTTGTGTAGAGTGTTTTTGGTGTGCCTTGTGCATATTTACCACAGATCTTAAATTCCTAAGCAATTTTGGCCTGAGATGTCTGACTTTCAGTAGGATTCATGTCAGGCTGCTTTAACACAGGTGTTATAAATAAGATTAAGAGGTTGTTGAAAAGATATCGCTAGAGCTCTGGGGCTTACTTTCTCAAGTCATTCTAAATTGACAGCTAATGGGTAGTTTGCCTTGATGACTCTTTCTGTCTGGTTGAAACTGACTTGAAATTCACCCACAGAGAAAACTGTTGCTTATGAAGATTCCCTTTTCATTCCTTTAACAGATAATGCCTGGGTATTCTAGTAACAAGATTTTATTGCCTTTATATCAAACTCAGCATTTGCTTATAGTATTGGGTTATGTGCCATTTTAGAAGTTCACAAATTATTAGAACTAGAGGAGGCCATAAAGATAAAATTCTCATTTTAAAGCCGAGGCAATTGACTCAAGAGGTAAGTGACTGGCTCAGGGTGATAGATAAGAAATCTATGTTTTTTTTTTAGTTCATACCTAAAGTTTTTTTTTTTCCTTCTTCAACCCTTAAAATCTTGGGACAAGAATGTCTTTCTTTATCTGCTTTATTCAGTTAGAGAGTTAGAGAACTTAAGAGACCAAGAGAAACAGTAGAAAGAACCCTGGATTTGGAATCAGAGTCCCTGGATTCAAATTTCATCTTTGTACTTAGTACCTTGTGACCTTGAACATGTAATACCTCCCCTTCCCCCCAGCCTCAGTTCCTCTTCTGTAAAATGAGGGAGTTATGAGATGGCCTCTAAGGTCCCCTTCAGCTCCAAGTCTGTAATCCTGTGACATGAAGGTTATTATACAGGGAAGTCTCTTTGTTCATTGTTAATGTCACTTGTCATGCTGTTTTAAGAGAATTGCCAGATCTTTTCCTTGTGACGTTGGGGTGTTACACAGCCCTTTCTAAGGTCACAATTGGCATTCCAACAATATTTTTCCAGGATTGCAGCTTGGCATTTTTACTTCCTAAGTATGACCACATTGTCTTCCTACTAACAGTAAATGTCATGACACCTAATGACTCACATTTAGGTGATGAAACAGAATGTCATGTTAGAGTTTCTTTCTTTAATAAATGTGAAAATCCTTTAAAAGGTGTGGCATTTGATACCTGCTATGTAAAATGAGTTGGAGAAGGTGAATTCTTCAAAAACCCTCAGAGAAGCAGCTTTCCCCTGCCCCTGGGCAACAATTTTTCAGAATTTTTCAAGAAAGTGGGTTCCGATCTAGTAAAGAGTAGTTAAGAATTCTTTGGCTGTGGAAGGCAGAATACCATTAGTTTGTGGTCACTTTGAAATCACTTTATAGTTTCTTCCTGAGAAAGAATTGTAGTTGTGTTGACTGAATTGACTTTGGACAAGAAGTGCCTGCCTGGTAGTACCTTTGAATCTGGGTTGTTGATATTGGATATGCTGTCAGGGTTGAGAGGGGAGAGGAGAGGAGGGGAGGAAGTGAGTGTGTGTGTGTGTGTGTGTGTGTGTTTTTGTTTTGCTGACTTTGGTAGAATTTGAATAAACTCTACAAAACCTTTAAATCATGGAAAGTGAAATGTAAGGAGTTGATATGCAGTCATATCTCTTGATTGTCATTGATAAAATAATCTACAGACATGCATTGCATTCATATTGTTAGACGCTTAACCTAATAAAATGTAGGTAAATTAGCATGTGTGTATTGTAGAGGAAATTAATGCAATCATTATAGCTTTTCAGATTTTAAAGAATTGCTTGTAGTATTTGAAAATATTATTTTAAAAAGAGTATTCAAGTTAAGTTTTCATATAAGTTTTCTGTCCTTGGGACAAAAAAAACTTTGTTATCCAGGGCCCACTGTCCTGGCTAATCCAAAAGGCTTATCATAAAGTTGACTGCATGGAGATGAATTTTTTGATACACAGCAATTGTCCAAGATCAGCTGTCAGGTGGTTGATGGGTTGTGATCTGTGTCAGTGGATGGAATGCTCACCTTGATGAAATATAGGGTACCTGGAGGTTTGTTTTTTTTTTTTTTGGAAATTTTGGATGTTGATTTCTTAACTGGCTATCGAGATGTTAGAGGCATATCACTAACTTTTGAAGGCAGTGTCATGGAGGGCAACTTGCAAGTTCTCCCACATAGTATCCTTTGGTGTTTATTCTTACATAGAGTAGCTGTGTTGAATGAAACGTTTATGGGTGTCCCCTACAGTAGTACTATATTACTTATGTAACTGGGTGAGTGGGACTTATTTGCTATATTTACATACTGATAAATGCTTGTTTGCTCTTAATTTCTACCTATTTGCATAGCACTATTTTGTGCTTATTTGTTTCATTGCTTGTATACTTTATCCTTGCTTATACTAAGGGAGGAGAACAAAGCGTGGATAATCTAGAATGGCAGACAATTCACAAGTTGTTTTTAGTTGGCAGTGGAATGTGTTTTGAGTGTATGTTTTAATATATATGAATGTCTGGTATTCTGCGAATCCACTTCAAACAGAATAATCAAGTCATTGTATAAACCCCTGACTTAGAACGAAGTTAGAGACAGGTCCATTCTCCTTATACTGCCTGTGTGCTCAATATCAGTAACAAACATGATGAAACTGCTGCTGATGTTAGAATGTCATATTAAACAAAGATAGATTTGGGTAGCAGGTACTTAGGTAGTACTAGGATTTATTAGAGGTGGTAATCAGTTTAGAACACTAACTTTTCAAAATAGTTTCCTTTACCCTTTGAGCTAATTTACTTTAAATTTAGGAATCATTTGGAAATCCATAAAGCAGGAAAACTTTTATTTTTTCCTTTTCTCTACATATATAATAATAAATAAACTTTTAAAAAGTAATGATTGTCAAATACCACTAGTCAAGGAGTATTTATTCACTGTTTACTGTGTACCAGGTGTGGGGATTACAAAAATAAAGGTAAAAACACCAAAACTGTTATTGCCCTCAACATGTGAATAAATAGATCTATGCAAAGATGGCAAAAACCAGCAAGTAGCCTGGTATTATTGCTAGATTATAGAATGAGTGGAGAGAGTAAAGTATGGTAAACTGGAAAAATAGAAGGGGGCAGGTTGTGAAGAGATTTAAATGCCAAGCAGAGGACTTTATATTTGCTTCTACAAGTAATAGGGATCCAGTGGAGCACATTTTTGTGGGGAGGACACATGATCACACCTACTATACTTTAGAAAAAAATCACCTTAGCAGCTATGTGGAGGGTGAGTTGGAGTAGAAAGAATCTTAAGATAGGGAGGAAAATTAGAAGGCAAATCTAGGTGAGGAGCGATGGGGGCATGAAGCTAAGATGGTGGTTTTGTGAAGGGAGAGAAGATGTATTTTGAAATTGGATATGACAGGATTTGACTTTGGGGTGAGAATGAGGCTTTGAGGGTTACACCAAGACTGTGAACCTGGGTGACCCTGGAGAATGGTGGTGCCTTTGACAGTTATAGGCAAGTTTGGACTGAGGGCATATTTTGGAAAATATCATGAGTTTTGCTTTGGACATGTTGAATTTGAAACTCCTATATACTCTCCACTTCAAGATGTCCAAGAGGCAGTTATAAATGTGTGATTGTAGTTTAGAGGAGAGACTAGAGTTGGATATATAGATCAGCAAAACAGAGAGATAGTTGAACCTTTTGGAGCTGATTAGCTTGCCAAGTGAGGTAGTATATTGAGAAAAGAGAAGGTCCAGGACAGAGTGGGGAATACAGGGGTGGGGAGCATCCTCCACCTACAGTTGGGGGAAGGGTGGGACAAGGATGAAAATCCAGCAAAATATAGAAGGATTAGTCATTTAGGTAGGGGAATCAAGAGAGAGCAGAATCACGAAAACTAAGAAAAGAAATAACATCTAATAGATGATTAGTAGTGTCAGATACTGCTGAGAGATGAAGAAGGGTGAGGATTGAGAAAAGATCTGTATATTTGGCAATTAAGCATCACTGGTAACTTTGGAAAGGATATTGCAGTTGATTAATGAAGTCAGAAGCCAGATTGCAAGAGTTCAGAAGAGAATGAGGACAGAGTAAGTGGAGACACAGAGTACAGATCACTTTTCCAAAGAGTTTGGCATAGAAAGGAAGGAGATATAGCATGATGGTGGGGAGAGTAGGATCAAATAGGGGTTTTTTGAGGTTGGAAGAGACATGGTTTTGTTTGTAGGCAACAGGGAGGAAGCCAGTAGTAGATAGAGGTTGAAGGTTTGAAAGAGTGGAAGTGAAAAAGGGGGCTTTCTGCTGGAGAAGATGTGACCAAAGGTGTATGAAAAGAGGTTGACTTTGGAAAAAAAAATGACTACCTCTTCATTAGAGACTGTGGTAAAGTATGAGTTAGTGGGAGGATGATGTCAGAAGGATGTGAGATTAGGAGAATGAGAGTTTGGGATTAATGGCTTCAATTTTTTTTTTTTTTAAGTAGAGTATGAGGCAAGGTCCTTAAATGGAGAAAGTAGGAAGGAAAGGGATGCTGTGACTAGCAAAATGATAGATGAGAAAAACTGCTCAGTCACTGTGATGAATGAGATAGAGAATCAGTTAGAGAGCGCTAACTAGATTGCCTTGCTACCCAGTTGAGAGATTAGATAGGTTTTTAGTAGGTCTAGTTAGCATGGTTTCTTACCGTGTTTCCCCGATAATAAGACCTATCCTGAAAATAAGCCCTCCCCTTACTGTGTAAGATTCCTCTAAAATAAGCCCTCCCCCGAAAATAAGCCCTATTGAGATTGCTACTGTAGTGAAGGTGATCCCCTGCGCTACACGCTACATTACGGTACCCTCTGTATGCACCGCCCCCCCCGTGAAACGCACGCCACGCTCCGAGCTGCATCCAATCAGAGCAGCAGCAGTGAGCGCGTCATCCTGTTCTTTATTGAATTCATTATTCAATAAAGGTACATTTTTTTGTTCACATTTACCTGTTTATTAAAATTGCTGTCAATGTTCATTAAAATAAGCCCTCCCCTGAAAATAAGCCTTCTGGTGTTTTTCTGTCCAAAAAAAATAAGACAGTGTCTTATTATCGGGGAAACACGGTAGATCCTTTTAGAAGTATTATGTAGATGATTGAAGGAGGATAATGGGAGTAATTGAGGTTTGGGTTTGGGTAAGGTGTGATCAGTCATAGCTAGAGTAGGGGATAGAGTAGACTTAGAGCTTAATTTGTTTACCAAGGAGTTGAGATTGTAAAGGAAGAAGAGTGCAGTCAGTACAGGGATGTTGTTTTGGCAAAGAATTGAGAATTGGTGCTTTGGAACCTCATTTGAGGTTCCAGTGAGGACAAAGAACAGTATTGGGAGTCATTGCTCATTAAACATAGGGAAAGATGAACTGATAAAAGGTTTTGAGCAGTAAGGGATGAGAACTAGCATTTATTAAGCACCTCCTATGTGTCAGGCATTGTGCTAAGTGCTTTACAGATATTATTGTATTTGATCTTTGTAAAAACCCTGTGAAGTAGGTGCATTATGATCCCCATTTTGTGGTTAGGGAAACTGAGGCAGACAGATTAAGGGATTTGCCCAGAAACAAGTGTCTTAGGCTGGATTTGAATTCAGCTCTTTCTTAATTTAGGCCCAGTGCTCTGTTTATTGTGCCGTTCAGTTGAAGGAAATTTCAGAGCTTGGGAACATGGGAGTAAAACATTTGGGAGTTATGGCAAGATGCAGGCTGTTACCATCTCTGTGTAGTTGAGGTCATAGGAATTGAATAGACTGAGCATAACCCATTATTTGATGTTTGTCATGTTATCCTTACTAAAATTAAACCTTTAATAATTCATATTTGTAACTAGATAGTTAAAATTCAAATATGCAATTATTTTAAAATGTTTTTATTTGCTTATTAAAGGAACACATCTAGAATTGAGAAGTGCTATTTTAAACAATTTATATTTTAATTATTTTAGTAGTTTATTGATGAGACTGATAATTTTTTTATATTTAATCATTCATTCACGGAGAAAAATATTTTTTTAAGCATCCTCTGTGTGTGGACAATATATATATATATATATAGCCTCTGTACTCAGGGCAATTACAATTAGAACCTTAGATAGCTTGAATACAAATTAGGACCTGATAAGTGGATAGGAGTATATAAAGTGCTATGAATTTGAAGGGGAAGGAGAGAACACTTCTGCCTGGAGAGAATCAAGCAAAGCTTTATAACATTTTGTTAGCAATACCTACTACCTGGTAGCACTACAAAAACAGTTGCTCAATAAAAACTTTCTGAATGAAAGATTATTATATTCTGATACAGCTGGTGAAAACATTCCCAAAGTATCCTTGATTATTTTTAATAAAGACTTACCCTGATAATATAGTGTTCTTAAAGATCATGCTAATAAAGCACAAATTTTGACAGAGCTTAAAAAAGATGAGAAAGAGGAGTGATGGACTGAATGTCTATTCCCAGAAGACCAGCCTAAGTCTGGAGAGGCACTTCATCAGAGGATTGGACCCAGGTCACCTATTTGACCACAACAACTCATGAAATGTGGGGAAGGAATATCCAGATGAATCATGGATGTTTAAGCTGTTGTCATTGTTTATCTTTGGTGATCTTTTCTGTTTCATTTACTTTACTTTGAAAGGAACTCTATTGGTGATTTCATCATAACTTTTCAGAACATTGTAGACAATCTTTATGAATTGCTAGGGCCAAAAATATGCACACCCCTTTTCCCTTGGCCATGGGTGCCCAGCTCTCTGGTGATGATCCTCTGAGGAGGTAGGTTAAACTTCAGATTACAGAAAACACCAAACCAGGGTGGCACTGTAAGCCTGTCCAACTGGAATCGTTTCAACCTAGTTTTATTCAAAAACAAAGAATCCTTTCCATGCTTTGTTGAGGAGTCACAGGGGAACCTTAGTGGAAGATGTGCTTCAGTTAACTTTGATAAATGAAACAATCAATTTGTCATTTGGTTTTCTGATGTGGCTACAAAATTAGTCTAAAAATAATCAGTCACTTCTTTAACTTTATGGTGGGTAGGTACCTTTTTTTTTTTTTTTTTAAAGCAATTTGGGTTAAGTAACTTGCTCAAGGTTACACGGCCAGGTGTTTCTGGGTGGGTGCTAAGTGTTTGAGCCTGGATTTGATCCCCAGGTCATCCCGACACTGGGGCCAGTGCTCTTACTCCCTGTGCTACCTGGCCGCCCCCAGGTGGGTACCTTCTAAAAAAAGAAAGCTGTAGTCTTCTAGGAGTTGTGAGGAATATGGATTAAGGTATAGCAACATTAACAAAGTTGATAACATAGTCTTTGTGATTAATGATTTGGATCATAAATCCTAATGATAAATGTTAGCTAATCTATCTGTAGTCATATGAAAAATGCTCTAAATCACTATTGATTAAATAAATGCAAATTAAAACAACTCTGAGGTACCACATCACACTTATCAGATTGGCTAACTTGACAAAACAGGAAAATGATAAATGTTGGAGAAAATATGAGAAAAATGGAGCACTAATGCATTGTTGATGGAGTTGTGAAGTAATCCAACCATTCTTGAGAGCAGTTTGGAATTATGCACAAAGGGCTATAGAACTGTGCATGCCCTTTGACCTAGCATTGCCACTTCTAAATCCCAAAGAGATCATGAAAACAGGAAAAGGATCCACATGTGCAAAAATATTTATAGCGGTTCTTTTTGTGATGGCCAGGAATTGGAAATTGAGGATATGCCCATCAATTGGGGAATGCTTGAACAAGTTATGGTATATATATGAATTTAATGGAATACTATTGTGGTATAAGAAGTGATGAGCAGATGGACTTCGGAAAAACCTGGAAAGATTTATATGAACTGATGCTGAGCGAAGTGAGCAGAACCAGAAGAAAATTTTACACAGTAACAGCAATGTTGTGTGATGAATATCTTTGATAGACTTATCTCTGCTTAGCAGTGCAAGGATCTAAGACAACTCTAAATGACTCATGATGGAAAATGCTATCCACGTCCAGAAAAAGAACTATGGAATCTAAATGCAGATCAAAGCATACTATTTACTCTCTCCCTTTTCTTCTATTTTCTTGTGGTGTCTCCCATTGGTTCTGATTCTTCTTTATAACAAGACTAACGTGAAAATATGTTTAATATGAATGTATATGTTGACTCTGCATCAGATTGCACACTGTTTTGGGGTGGGAGAGGGAAGAGATCGGGAGGAAATTTGAAACTTAAAGTCTTATGGAAGTGAATGGCAAAAACTAAAAATAAATAAAAACTACTTTTAACAAGTTAGCTAATTCTTTCTTTAACTTTGATTTTGGTTATATCAAGTTTTTGTGTATTAGTCTAGACACTGATATAAGTATCTTACCATGAGGGGCAATCGGAGCTCTCAGGTACTCAATATATAGGATTGAGTATTTTAAAAACTGCATTTTTATTTTAGAGCTTATAGTGAGTTTGTTGTGTGGTTCTCTTTTGTGACTCAGGGCAATTGGTAATTGTTGGTTGTTTCTTTGTCATTTTGTCTTTTGTCATTCTAATGTCATTTTTTGGTCTCTTTATTCTTAGTCACTAGCTTCATCCCTGCTGTGTAGATAATATGTGCTTAATAAATCCTTGGTGAATGAATAGTATCAAAATTGGGATAGAAATTGCTGTAACTCACTGGATTCTGTTGTTTGTTTTTCAAATGTTTTTCAGACATTTGAGAAGAAAGGCACACTTGCATATAAATGTATGGTAGTTTCATTGAGGTAGTGTTAAATATAAGATTGGATTTTTTTCTGTCTTTCACAGTTTTCTATTGTAAATTTAGGTTTTGGGACTCTGGTTGTGTTGCATTAGGGATTTTTCACTATTTTACATTTGGTACCTTAAGCAAATTTGCAGTGGAGCCCTGATTGTTAACTTTGGATGATTTTTTTTCTTTTAACAGCAAATATTGATTAAGCCAGAAGTCCTAGTTGCAAAATGTCATCAGTGAATACATACAGCAAGGCAAAAGGAAAACTCATTATTGCAGATCGCTTACAACTTCTGGGTCAGGCCATTCACTGCAGTCTGGTAAAATGAATGTTTGTACCCTCTACTCTAGTTTGACAAATGGTGATAGGAGAAGTTAACGGTAAATTGTTCGTGAGCATTTTAAATTTTGTCAGACCAGTGAATCTTGAACATTATTTGTGTCATTGCATGTTGCTTCATTTATTTCGGGGGGCATCTGGAAACTAAAAACAAAAAACTCCTACAACATTCCTCTGCCCCCTACCCACCCAAATCAGGGTTGTTTTAAACTCACTTGTCTTGTATGTGTGTATTTCATATACAGGTATCTCATGTATGTTATGCCATATGACCTTTTTCAGATGTTACAGGGATATTGGGAAATCAGATGATAAGAGGGTATTGCAAAAAAATTTTCAGGTTCTTCATGAAGCACTCAAAAATTCATCTTTATTGCCCCCTCATAGAGATTGTAGACCTTTTTTCAAGGGAGGAAAACAAATTGTTATTTGTAGCTGCCTCTTCCTTCCCTCTCCTTTCATCAACCTCAGAGTATTAGCATGTACCCTCAACTCTTATAGCCTTAAATAATTCTGTGATTTTTTAGTTAATTTCTAAACTTTTCCCTTTTTACGTATCTTTAATTCCCAGTTCTTTAATTTGAGGTGGTTTGCGGTAATGGAAAGAACATTCACAGAACTAAGAGTCAGGGGTCCCAGTTGATGCTGTTTATGATCTTAATCATTCAACATCTTTGGGCCTTCTTTTTCTAATCGCTAATGTAGGAGTTAAACTAGATGATCTCAAAGGTTCTTCTCAGTTATTTAAACAAAACAAATCTTATTTCATAAGTATTTGCTTTTTTCTTTGATTCTTTTCTGAAATTGTCTGATTTCCTATAATACTGTGTGTAACCTTTGCATCCTCAATTTTTTTTTTCTGGTTTCGTCATAGAATTGAGTTTATTTTCTCACATAATTACAGAATTTCAGAGTTTTACAGGTCATCTAATCCAATCCATTTATGACACTCTAGTTCTTTTCTACAGCATATCTGACACATTGTCATCCATTGTTTGCTTGAGTACCCCCAGTGAGAGGAACCCACTGCTTCCTAAGGCCCTATTCCACTTCTGAATGTCTACAATTATTGGGTCATTTTTCCTCAAATCAAACCTAAATTTGCCTCTGTAATGTCCACCAGTTGCTCCTAGTTCTCTCTGCTAGGGCCAAGCAGAAATCTGGCTCCTTTTCCACAAAACATCCCTTCGTATGTTTGAACACAGCTATCATATCATTGCTGAGTCTTTTTTTTACTTTCAGGTCAAACATAAATCAGTTTCTTGAACTGATCATTATTAACGGCATGAATTTGAGATTTTTCACCCACTTGGTTGTGCTCCTCTGGACACTTTCTAGCTTGTCTTTGTCGTTCCTAAAATATGACTTCCAGAGTTGAACATGTAACTCCAGATCAGGTCTGACCAGGGAAAGGTACAGAGGGATAGTCTTTTCCTTTTTTCTGCAAGTTATACTTCTCACATTAGCTTTTTTTTTTTTTGCCTTCCATATTGCATTGCTGGCTTAAGATGAGCTTGTACTTCATGAAATCTCTATATCTTTTTTCAGACTGCTATCTAGCTGTAACTCCTCCATCTTTTATTTGCAAAGTCAACTTTTTGAATTGTAAATCTAAGACTTTACATTGATGGCAGTTACATTATGGTTACTATCTTTTGTTTTTATATCAATTTCATTTCCCAGTACAGTATATCTTGCCCCCTCACTCACCCAGAGAGCTAACCCTTATAAGAACAAAGAAAAAAAAGCAGTTCAGCAAAATTAATAAACATAATCAAATTCCAGTAATCATTATGTATATTATTTTCTTCATTCTGCTAATTTCACTTTGTATCAGTTCATAGAAATCTTCCTATGTTTTGCTGTGCTTTTTTTTTTTTTGTATTTAGCATTTCTTATAGCTGTTATATTCCACTCCATTCTTATACCACAGTTTCCTTGGTCTTTCCCTAATCAATGGGCATCTGTTTTCATGTCTAGTTCTTTGCTATTACAAATAGTGCTGCTATAAATATTTTGGAGTATATCGGACCCTTGCTTTTTTATCTCCTAGGGTGGTGGTGGTGGTAGTATAATGCTTACTATTGGAATTTCTAGATCAGAAAGCTTGGATATTTTAGTCACTTTTTAAAAACATAATTCCAAACTGCTTTTCTGAATAGATTAATTTACCATCACTAATGTATTGGTGTGCCTGTGTCTCTGCTGCTCCTTGGACTGGTTTCAATTTTTTGTCATCTTTATCAGTTTATGGGTATGAGATAAAGTGTCAGAGTTTTTTTTTAATTTGAATTTTTCTTTATTTTTAGTGATGTGGAGCAGTCTTTCATATGGTTGTTAATAGTTTGCATTTCTTCTGAGAATCCTTGTTCCTATCCTTTGATTCTTTATCCATTAGGAATGCAAGACTCCTGGTCTTAAATATTCATATTAGTTCACATTTATGTTTTGACTGACAAGTTCTTTTTGGATCTGACTTTGTCATTCAGTGTATTAGCTATCTCTTTTTTTTTTCTGCAGATTTGATAAACATTCCATCTATACCTTTATGCAAACTATTAAACAGCACAGAACCATACACACTGTATCATGGGATACTCCACTGGTAATTTCCAAGTTATGGTACCACTAATGGCTACTCTTTGGAACAGTTGTTAATAATTCAGAATGCACTTAAAGGTGGGCTTTTCTACAATTAGTTTAAAAAGATTGACTTTATAAATATGCGATAGGGGAGACATGGCTAGTCAGCAGTTTAGTTAGAGAAGGTCTGTGTTTCTAATGGACTCCAGACTTAATGTAAATTAGCAACGTGATATGACAGCTGAGAAAATAAGTGCAATATTAAGCTGCATTAAAAGAATTATACTTTCAGGAAAATGAGATGTTAGACCTGCTATACTTTGCCTTAGTCGGATTATATCCCCAGTATTCCAAGCCCTGCATTTTATGAAGAGCCCTGCTCGCTTTGAGAATGTCCAGAGGTGGGACAACCAGCATGGTGAATGGCCTCAAATTAATGTCATGTATAATCACCTAGAGTTAAAAGGGAATTTAAAGGTTTTTGAGTCCAATCCTTTCATTTGTACAGATGAGGAAACAGGCACAGAGGGGGTAAATGATTAGCCCAGGGCCATATGGCTAATACTTGTGTGAAGCAGGACTTGAACCCAGCTCTTTCTGACTGCTAAATCCAGTGATCTCTCTGTTACATCATGCTTCCTTTCATTTAAAGATTGGTTGAGGGACAGCTAAGTGGCTCAGTGAATAGAGCCCTGGCCCTGGAATCATGAGGGCCTGAGTTCAAATTTGACCTCAGACACTTGACACACTTACTAACTGTGTGACCCTTGGGCAAGTCACAACCCCAATTTCCTTGCCTTCCTCCTCTAAAAAAACACACACACACACAAAAAGATTGGTTGAAAGAGTGAGATGTTTAGTTTGGAGAAGATAAGACACAAGGAGACATAAGAACTGTCTTCAAGTTTTTCAGAATCTGTTCTGCTTGCTCCAAGAGGGTAGAACCAAGATTAGAAGGCAGAAGTTCCAAAGAGGTAAATTGAGTTTTAATATTAGGAAAATCTTCCCAACCATTAGAGCCATCCTATAGAAGAGTGGACTGCCTCGGGAGGAGATTCCAGGTTCCCCACTCCCCACTTGAGGTCTTTAACCAAAGACTGACTAACCTACCACCTGCCAGGTAAGTTATAGAGGGGATACTTTTTTGAGGTATAGGTTGAACTAGATATCCTGGAGTCCCTTGTAGCTGTGAAAGTTTGTGATTTTGTGAATCAGGTTTTTCAACCAGTTCCAAATCCATCTAATCATGTTGTCATCTAGCTCACAGCTCGCCATCTTTTTCATAAGAATGAATGACAGACTTTTACAAATGTTTTGTTAAATCTAGGAAAACTATATCTTCCTCTTTCTTTTGATCTACCAGTTTAGTATCCATGTCAAAATAGGAAATAAAGTTATTCCGGCATGACTTGTTTTAAGTCATGCTGGCTTTTTGTGATCTCTAATTACATTTCCAGATGCTCTCTCACCTTCCCCTTGCTTCTGCCTTTTAGAATTTTGCCAGGAGTCAAAGTCAAGCTCACTGACTCATACTTGCAGTTTCCATTCTTTCTGTGCTCCCCTTTAAAAACTTCAAGACATTTGCCCATCTCTAGTCTTGAAATACTTCTCCAGTTCTGCATAATCTTTCAGGTATCACAGATAGGCTTAATGATTATTTGCTAGTTATTTTGGTACCTGAGGATGTCATTTGACTGGGGTAGGTGACTTTCAAGGGCATCAAGGTATTTTATTGTGTAATCATCTTGAATGTCAACTCCCCATTAGCCATTTTTTGTTCTCTCTAATGCGAAAGTCGGACTCCTTGTCAGGAAAAACAGAAGCAAAGTAAGAAATAAACTGCCCTGCCTTCCTGCAGTTGTCAGTTATAATCCTTCCTTCTGTCCATCCAAAGTAGAAGTCCTGTCTCTCCTTTGACCCTCCTCCTTTTTCCCCTCACTCTCAGAAACTCTTTTTGGTGGTACTTCCCTTTCCTCCCCATCTCCCCTTGTTCTAAATATTCATGCTCTTGGCACTTCGGACAGTATTGTGACACACTCTTTATCCATCCTCTAGTGCCTGCTTTTGTTTGCCTCTTCTTTACACATCTTCTTAAACTCCAAGTCAGTAGATAAGTTCTGTGTATCAGTCTACAACAGTCTCTGCAGACTATTTTCCATCCTTTTCACATCATTTCTTTTAACTGTCTTCAGTATTTCATTCTTGAGAACTTCTTTACCCGGGTTGAATTTTCTCTGTAGAATTTTAGTCCTTGAAATTCTATCTCTGTTTTTTCTTTTAACCCTTTGAAATTTGTCAGATCCAGAATAGAATTCCTCTTTGTTGGGTCCTCTCTACCTTTTTCAAGATGAAGTGATCATTCAAACAAGACAAAAAATTATTAGTGACCCTTACCTTTGGCAAAGAGAGGGGGAGAGATACTGGTAAAGAACACACTTCAGCAGGTGTCTGGATCATGAGTTCTTCATCACGATAGCTTCTTGAGTGCAGGGATTTTCCTTCCTTCCTTCCTTCCTTCCTTCCTTCCTTCCTTCCTTCCTTCCTTCCTTCCTTCCTTCCTT